>NC_041383.1:545850434-545860299 GCF_002162155.2 Triticum dicoccoides
TGTTGCCGTCTACCCCGGAGCGCCACCGCCCCGCCACCCCCGCCCATGGGACCAGTGGTCCCATCACCGGTCCACCCCCACCCAGATCTGCCGGAGGTGCACTAGATCCTTCCTCACGGCCGGTTCCCACGACTCGGTCGCCGCCCCAACCGCTGTAGCAGCCGAGCACCTCCACTAGGTGCCCCGGCGGTTCGGACCCCCACCTGGCTCCTCCCTCGAACCCAGCGAGCCTCCGCCCCGGCCTACTTCCCGCGCGAGGTCGCCTCCGCCTCCTCCTGGTGCACCGCCGCCTCCACCATCTTCCGACACAAGGCCGTCCCCTCCTTCAGGGTGAGGTGGATTTGCCTGTAATGAAATCCAAAGACATGGCTCAATTTTTTTTCTTTGAATGGCTTCTACCAAAGAAGCATGTCAACACACACCCATGGATGGATGGGGATGGGGCGACGACGGCGGCTGTGGCGGCCTTCTCTCGGTGCTTGCTGATGTGGTGGATATCGATGTCGGTGACGGGTTGCAGCACGTAGATGTCAAAGGTACTGACTCCTTCCATCCTACTTCCCTCACCTCCCCTCCCCTCACCTCATCTTCTTCTTCTGGATTTTTTGATTTGATCCGTGCGGTTAGTTTCTGCAGGCTGCGGGTGTAACGGAGGAGCACCATGGCGGGTGTGCAGGCCATGGCTCGCTATGGAAGGCCCTTCCCTTCCCTCTCTCTGTTCGGGCCATGCTCAGGCACGACGACCTATGGAAGGAAGGGGACGCCAACGACCTATGGAAGGGAGGGAAGGGGAGGCCGGTGAATTGGGGTAGGGGATGCGGGTGACCTGGGGAAGGGCGGTCGGGGGCTGTTTAGCTCGCCGTCGCTGTCGGCAGCCGGCGGACACCACCCGTCGCTTGGAGGACGACAGTAATGGAGTAAGAGGGGGCGTATCGGGAAGGAGTTTTGGGCGATGGGAGGAGGGGAACAGCAGCCGCGCTAGGCAGCAAGCCTCGCCGTGCCGCTTGGTGGCCGAGATGTGGCCGCCCCATGCTCTGATCCGATGGGCCTCCTCTGCTTGATGGTTGCACTTGTTGAGGTTCGTCCTTCTCTGGTTCGCATCTTCTTCATCTTTGCTTTGGATTGGTCGTGCTAATTTCACATGTTTTCCTTTGTTTCGTTCATGTGCAGTTTGGTACGGTTTCCTATTGTTAGCTGTGTCGAGCCTTGGGTCTTGTCTCTTCTTTGCATTGAGGTTAGTCCACTCCTATGTGCTTGCCTATATAATGCTCGGTGAAATGTGTGTGTGTTGATGCTTGTTCTACGGTTCAACCTACTTCTCCTATCACTGTTGCTTCTTCTTCTCGTCCGTCCTGCTGCTTACCCAATGTGCTTCTGCTTGCTGCCTGAGGTAAATAGGCCGTTCTGTTCCTTCTGTGACCGGCGAGTGTTCATTGCATTCCTGTGTGTCATTGTGCTCTGACCATTTTTTTGTGTATTTCATAGGTTGTACGATCTCTTCTGTCGCTGTGTCTCATCAAGGTTTTCTTCTTTCGTTTCTACTACATTTGTGCGTGTTTTACATTCAGTATCTTTTATGTCATGATGTTTGCCTTGGTGATCTTTTAAATATCTGAATGTCGTGTTGATCATTTAAATGTTCCGGATATGGTCGGGGGTTGTGTGTTGTTGGTTCTCGTGCTACTTAGGTTTCATGTATGCGTGTGAGCAGGATGTGTACGCTTGTTTTCTTTGTAATACCTGTTTTGGAGGCCATGGTAGCTCTATGCCCCACGCGCTCCCTCTTTTTGTTTTACACAAAAGCATATTTGTCAAATTCTCAGACTAAATTTTTGAAAGAAACCACAGTTCATTACAACACCAATTATGGATATGGATCCATCTTGCTGCACTGGATGTAATAAGAATTGCATGTGATAAGCAGGCGCCTCCTGTAGGTATGAATTTTTGCTAATATCATTGAATTTCTCCTGAGATCTCTCTAGACCTTTCCAAATGTATTTTAGTTCAGTGTTTGTATTAACTAGCAGAAGAAGGGATGCTAATGGAAAGAATTTGAGATGCATAAACATGAAAGCACTAAAAGATTTGCTCGAAGCAAAGATGGCTAGCCGAGATACATATGGCAAGAATCTTCGGAGATTGACATCTTTTCATCTTCTATTGAGATATACTTGCCCATGGGTCACAACTCATGAAGTTACTTCCTTTTGGTTTTGATTTTGAATTATATGTGTCATAGGTCTCAACTGATGAAGTTACTTCCTTTTGGTGAAGGTCTGAATGTCATCACGATCTTGGCTGAGAGGCAGACATTTTGGAAGGTTCTTGTCTGTATAGATTAGTTGATAGGATGACAATTTAAGTTTATTGAAGCTCTTGTTTAGAAGGCGGGGGTCTGCTTTGGTTTCTTGCTATTTGCCTTTCTCTTAAAGTAATTGACTGGATGCATCCGACAGTTTATAAATCAATAATTTCAATGGTTCTACTTTTTAAATTTATAACTCTTAGGATTTTCTCTTAAAAATAATGTGAGAGTTATTTTTTAGGGGGAAATAGCTTTTGTTCACTTGATAAATCATGTTCGTTGTAATCAGTGTTGCTATATCAAAAAGTAGTGCCTCGTGCCGGGTAGCATCCATGTTGCTATTTCTCCATGTCTTCTTCACCTGAGTAGATTGCCTTCCATCGAACAGGGCTACTATTCTTGATCATAAGAACTGTTATTGTTCTAATTTTACTAGATGAAGCTACAATGGTTAACATATGAAGTGCAGGTTCTAGGTTTGTTATATTAATCATGGCTACAGTTCTTGATCATATGATCTTATATCCTATATGTGCAAATCATGCCTTTAGGTTACTGGAATTTCACTATTGTTTAATTTAGGAACAGTAGATTGATCCGTTATCAAGGGCAACATGAATAATATGTGATTCCGAACCTTTATTAAGTTTCCCTTCTTTTAGCATATTTGTTGCTACCTGAGATAGTACCAAGCACGATCTTTGGTTTGCCATGTACGACACCGCGGAGTCATTTTATTAAGCTGGCATTAGTAATTTTGCATTTTACATAGTTCATGTGCAAGTTAAACGTATGTCCAATAATTACTAATATTAAGTTTATAATGTTGGCACAGTCTGTTATTGCCGTTATCTTCTTGGGAGTACTTGAGAAGGCGTGGCTGGGAATGTGGGGACACGCCATGGCAGAGGCGCATGTTCGGCAGGAGGAGTCAGGGAGGCATGAAGGTGGACATGTGGATGTTATCGTGGCATTGACACATTTCTCTCCACCGATGCTATATACCAGGGTGAGTGAATGCTATCGTGGCCTTAGATGCCCTGTCTAATTCTTGCTTGAATTTTTGGTTTTGTATGCTTGGATGTATGTTCAGTTCCTACATTGTTTTTCTCATGTGGAGTTGAAACCACATTTGGTTGCTCCAATAGCAAATAATTGTATGTTTCACTCTGAAATCATATTGCATATAGAGAGATGTTCATTGTTAGTCATCGGGTTGTGGTATGAATTGACAACTTTCATAGTCAGCTTACCATGTCATCTATTAAGAATCAAGCAAATTTGGGCCTCTAAAAAACACTCAGGTTGACGCAGTAATTTTGGCAAAATGAGATACTATGATTTTCCTCTCTTTAATTTTGAATTACCTTTGACAAGAAAATGTTTCCTGTTTTTTGGTCTAACCTGTCGTAATTTTGTCTTGTTGGTCCATCTATATGAGAACCTTCTAAGTGGAAGTCACATGGTGGAGCCTTTGACAGGAAAATGTTTGTCTTGTCTGTCCATCTATATGAGAACCTTCTAAGTGGAAGTCACATGGTGGAGTCTCAGTATGTCAAGTACAGTTTGATTAAGTACAGTTTGATTAGTATGACAAGTCATGTCAGCGGGATGAATATTTACGAGGTTGATTATCTCCCAGGAAGACAACTAGAAAGTATGTTCGCAATTTCATGACTAAATTATACAATTATATAAATTGTGTTCTACTTGAAGTTTGTCAGTTAAAATCATGTTGACTCGCCTACTGTTTAGTGGCTCTATTTTGATCATATAATTAGGTTTACATCTTGACTCGCTTGATTTGATAAATTCCATTCTTACCAAGGGTCATCATTTGTATATTTCCTCTTCGGAGGGTGATCTCGTCGCCCACGGAGAAGCAATCCAAGGAGAAGATAGTAGGTTCTGCGCCCAACCTCTGCTCCCTATCAAAGGAGGGGAAGTGGTTGCGAGCATGCCATCAGCGTTGGGTCGATGGTGTTGTGCCTCGGCAGCTGGGATCATGCAAGGCAGATGGGAAGCAACAGTGCCGCCTCTCCCCCCGAGCTCCAAATACATGATAGCAGCATCGAGGTGAGCAGTGGCAAAGGTTCCCACCTGAACATATCGAGCCGTGACACCAGTACAGCCACAACCTCCAATACTACTACGACTGATGGCTATCCTCTACCCATGAGTGTTATGCAAATTTGCGTAATTTAACTCCAGTGATGTGGATTTCATTATGTGGTAATTTTGTTTATGTAGAAATTGATGCGTTGGAAATAGTAAATCTGTTATCTTGTTTACAAGTGTGGTGATGCCGATTGTAGAAATTGGGCAATGTGGGATCTCCGATCCTCGTGTTGGTTTGATTTCGCTTTGTTCATCTGACTTAGGAATCATGAGGCTATTCATGTCCAACTGAACACAAGGGTTTTTTTAATACTTTTGGAATATATGCTACTTATGCTTATCTATGCTGAAACTGCATCTGCAAGGCATTGTTTGTCCTGCGTTCCAGATCGATGCCGCTTTATTCATGGGTTGGGTTGTCAGTTTCAAGCCACTTAATTTTTGGGTTGCGATTGTTGTCAATGCTGTTGAATAGTACAAATCAATGATCCTGCGTTTGTAGGTTCTGACCTGGTAGTATCATGTATGTACTCAACAAAACGTGAACTGACAGCCATGGTAGTATTATGATTCCTGGCAACCATGGTAGTATTATCTGTAGTGTTGGCCAGCATGTTTATTTCACAATTTTACAAATATATCTTTTCTTCGTTTTGTGTTGGAAAGTTAAGCATGAACCATTTAGAGAATTCAACAATATGACTCATGCTCATCTCCATGTCAATGCTAGGAGGAGAAAAACTGCATTCAGAGGTTACGGAATGGCAATGGGTGGGTTACCTCCCAGGAGCAGATGACTGGCATGGTTAGTGCTCTAGGCCATGAATCTCATGGATCCCATGATACAGGTACATCAAGGAAATTGTAATAAGTTCATGGCACAACATATAATTTAACGTTAGCTTTCTACATTAAATATCAGGAAAAATTTCTTACAATTCATTTACATGATGGTCGGTCCTGTTACATGAATCTTAACAATAAAGATACAGTCGTCTACATTTAGTTTGCTTTTCTATTGCTGGGTAATCCTCTTATGCCATCATTTTCTTAGTATTTTTATGGTGCATGTATCTGGTCCAAATCCGACGGAGACAAGCAAAATCGTGCTGCTTCTTCTTCTTTCGATTGTAAGTGAATCCTTTGATGACAGTGCTATTTTTTGTTGTATTAATACTGCATCTGATTCACACACTTCATCTATCCTTGTTTGAGAAATTGTGCATGTTTTTGCTTCATTAGTCCAGGAAAATCCAGTTGAAAACATTTAGGAACTCAGGACGACACGTATTGATTATATTTCATTGTGATGGCCGTTGCCGACACAGCTACTATGGGTACAAGCAACTTCTATTTCGCTCGTCACCGGAAACCACCGCCCAGATCCATCTCTTCTCAACCATGCCGACGTGGTGGTCAGGGGCGCTTACAACTTGTGAGGGCCTGCATTCTCGCTGTTGATCCGTGATGGCATGTCCTCCCCGCGCCCTAGCCGCGTTTTAGCTGATGGTTTGGGTCTGCCGGTGGAGGGAGAGGGGGCGACCTCTGTCGCTCCTTCTCTCTAGCCTCTTCATCTTGATGAAGCTGTAGGAGTAGAGGGGCATGCGCGTGATGGATCTGCTCCAAGCACCTCAAGCCACGCATCTTCAAGGTGATCACTTCATCCACATTCAATCTCAGTTCCCGCGTTTACTCCTTTTTTGGGGTGGATGGATGCATGATACTCTGATAGTAGCGGGCAGCTGTAGTACATACTACACATTGGCACGCTGAAACAAGCATGTAATTTTCTCAGAAATTTTTATGTCACATGCTAGTGGAGTGGATTATAACATTTGAATGGAACAAATTGTAGGTATTTCTTTTGCAATGGCAGCATAAAGCAACAATTGATATATCATATTTCATTAATGGTTGCTTGAAATATATTAGGGTGTAGATAATTAGCTATTTACCTTTCACTTCCTTTTCTTTCCTTTTACATATATTGGGCTGCATAATAGCTTAATTTTGTAAGGTTGGCACAAATGATGTAGGGATTAAACGATTGATGAAAAGGCTTGTCATAGAAGAGAGATGGTGAGAGAGAACATAATGGAGTGGAATTTCATGACAAGCTTCCACAAAATTCAAAGAATCTACGGGGATATGAGACAAGAGAGTGAATTCTTTTCACTTGTATCATCTTGGCCCTGTATTAAAAAAGAGAGTCTGGGACTATTATAGGGGTCTTATTTTGAGAAATATTATAAGGGACTATGGGACGGTGCGATCAGTTGCTACCATGGTTATCAATGTATTCGTGAGTAATTGCAGGTTTTCTTTGCCACAAAGGTGCACACATATTGTAGTAAGCCACATGGTTTTGTAGCTTCAGGCATGAGACTAAAACCGTTCTCTATTTTTTCCTTAATTGTAGTCAGTGGGTACCACATATTTCTTTTGATAGATTGTGACATGTTTCTACTTTTTACACCACAATCGTACTCTCGTAGATGGACATGAAGAATATTTGCCTGGTGAAAATGCGATTTTGAGTGCGGTGAATTTTGCCTGATATGTATTCTTGTTGTATGGTGGATGGGAAAGAGCGACACGGCCTTTCCATTGATCCATCACCAATTCCTTCTGATTCCATTCACATCAGCCCTCCGTCGCCGGTGGATGACAACGGCGAGGTGCGGCTGGGACTCCATGAGGAGGCCGCAAATAAGAAATGTGATGGTTTTGTTTCTCTCTTTACATATTTCTTTTTCTTAAGGGCAGACGAGAAAAATTGATGAAACATGTAAGTTGTCAAATTCTTTTGCTTTATCTTGAGAAGTGCAAGTTTTCTAAAAATTGTGATGCAAATTTGGTAAGGTGGTAGAGATCCTCAACATATAATATTGTATATGCTCCTCCTCAGGATGTAGTGAACTAGGGATCTATTATGCTTTTTCTTGACCAAATCCAAAGTACTATTATTAGGAGGTCCACCTGTTCTTAAACCATGTGTACATGATTTCCTTTTTGTATTTGTTTTAGTATATCTTCCAGTCTTCTTAATGATTTTTCACATATGTGTTTCTATGTCAGTGCTGCTCGGAGTGGTGCATACAACGTCCAGTTTTGCTTGGCTGATACACATGTGGACCATGACTTGCTTCCCTTTATTTTGCTCACTGAACAGGTGCCATTAACTCCTACAATTGCAGGTTTCATCTTCTCAGATGCCAGATTATATTCAGTTGAGAGAGATGACAACGAGGTGCATGCAAGTAATGATAGGTACCCCTATCTTACACCTTTTTTGCAATAATTTTTTTGCATGCTTTCCTTGATTTGGTTTCCTTTTCCATGTGCAATGTCAATTTGTTATTCCTTCAAAGTGAGATGAAAATGAAGATTATACTTGTATAACTAAAGTTTGATCTTCAGTCCTACTCCCTCCGTCTGGAATTAGTTGACACTCAAATGGATGTATCTAGATGTATTTCAGTGCTAGATACATCCGTTTGAGCGCAACTTATTTCGGACAGAGGAAGTACACGACATCCTTTTTAACAGAATAAAAGGCCACAACTTCACCACATATGAGTGTAACTAAATCTCATGTTTCATGCTATAACTTATGTACTAAATTCTATTAACATGACTAATTTTTTTGGTTTTATTTAATATCCCTCTATAACATCTTCAATTATCAAACATGCCAGCATTCATGTGAATGTTGGTAAAATATTCCTGTCCATTTTGGTTCAGGATCAATTAATGTATTTTTCATTAGATATAGGCAGTGGTGGGTGGCGGAATGGCAAGGTGTCCAATCAGATGTCCTGGGTCCGTGAGGAGTTGGTGGCTCTCAACTACAACAATATCATCATGGCAATCTATATTGGTTGATCAATTGCTAACATCCTAACACAACATGTTTTGAATTGCATTTATTTATGACTAAAAGTAGCCGTTTCTACTGTTGTATTAAGATTTCAACGAGAATGCAGAATCGACTCTAAGGGAGCAAGGGTGTTCGGCGCCTAGAGGAGTGTTCAGGTTCAAGGATCTGGCCCTCGCCGTTGAGACCAACGGGGTCGTCGCCGAGTACATCTGGTATGTACACATGAACCTCCCTCGACTACAATGTCGCTGATGTTTATTTCTTCTTTCATACTATGTTCCTAGAGAGCACAGTAGTAGCTTCAGGATAGGGGACCAATCCTGCATCTTTTTCTGATTTCTTTTTTATTAGATTAGCACGAGAGCGAGCAGTGCATTGAAGATTTGACCCCTTAAAGTTCATACTACTTATATCCAAAGTTTCCAAGACTTGGTGGGTGATAAGTGACGTTTGTAGTTTGTAGTCTATAATCGTCTTGGTCCCGGTTCCAACTGGTTGGATACATGTTTTACCAGACAAAGAAAATTGTGTGTTACTAATTCATGTACTCTCAGAAGTAATGTTCCTTTTTCCCTGTAATTGGGGTTCGCTTCATGTTAAATTTACTATAAATTGTATGTGATGGGATCTAGGATCCTACCTGGTCTAGGGCGTAGGTTGTACGGGAAGGGGGAGGGTTGACGGAGATGCGATTGCGGCTGCCGGCGGTGGGGTGCCGTGTCGTGATGAAGAAGAGGCGGCGGCGGCGCAAGAGGTGGCTAGCAAGATGAACAACACAAGGGACGTGAGATTTATACTGGTTTAGGCCACCATTGTGGTGTAATACCCTACTCCAGTGTGTGGTGTGTGGATTGCCTCTTGGGATGATGAGGAACAGTACAGGGGGAAGAACTGCCTCGCGAGGGGAGGAGTACTTGTGCTGGTGTGGGTGATTCTGGTCAGGGTTCGATTGGTCGATCCCCTGCCTTGAGAGTGGCTAGTCCTATTTATAGAGGCCTTGGTCCTCTTCCTAAATATTGAGCGGGAAGGGATTCCACAATGGCGGGATTTGAAGGGGGACAGCTAGTACAAGCTATCACTACAAAAAAAAGAAACATCCGTGACATTTTGGGCCGAACGAATTTTTTTCCTGTCATACATATGACACTTCTATGACGATAATTGTGACAAAACCCGGTATCATCATAGATGTGGTGGGATCCTACTTCTATGACAAAAAATCATGACAGAAAATGGGCTTTTCGTCCTGGGCAGGCCGGAGACGCAACTGCATGACATTCTTTGGGCCGTCCATGACGGAAAGAACCGTGGTAGAAGTGAGGGGGAGGAAAATTTCGGGGAGTTGCCGGTTACGGTGGGAGGTCGGGGGCCGAGCGATGCGCGTTTCTCTCGTACACGTGCGAGGCCTTGGCTCTAACTGAAACCGAGCGAGGCACTGGGCTCTAACTGAACCCGAGCGATTGCACTGCAGGCTACGCGTTACTGAACCCGAGCGATCGATCGATGGCTGTGAACCGAACCCGATGGAGCGATTCTTTTGCTACTGCTGCTAACTGAAG
>NC_041383.1:545860844-545871702 GCF_002162155.2 Triticum dicoccoides
CCGATCAACAAGACCCCCGTTTCGACCGTAGTGCTCCAACACAAGTCTGTTTCGTCCGTTTTGCGGTACGCCACACCCCTCCCGATCAACAGGACCCCTGTTTCGACCGTAGGAGATCCGTTTCCTCCGTTTTGCGGTACGCCACACCCCTCCCGATCAACAGGACCCCGTTCTGAATGTAGGAGGTCTGTTTCCTTACGCCAGGCCTCGTTTTCATCGCCTGTTCCGTCCAAGCCCTCCCGATGAACACGACCATGCATTCCGTTCCAACCCAGCCGGTTGGCTCCCCATGAACACGACGACGACGCTGTTTCTCCGTTCTGACCCAATCATGTACGTATAAGTGAGTAGGCGTTCGAGACCCTGCCCGTATGTACGTACGTGGCCGTATTTTCTTTCTTGCACCCTCGCCGTTGTATGTACGTGTACATGCTACGTGCGCGCCTATACTACAACACATGTGCGCCTCTACTATGACACGTGCGCGCCTCTACAACGACAAGTATGTACGTACACGTTCGCGACCAGAATGACAACCCTACGTACGAGTTCGACTAGGTGGGTCCCGATTGTCAGGCACTTCCTTGCCTGCAAAGATGTAGCTGGTGGGTCCCAGCAGTCAGGGGGGCGAATCGTTTTTTTTGCCCGGACGTACTTCCTTGCGTGCGAAGATGTAGCTTTCTGGTGGGTCCCAGCAGTCATGGGGAAACGATTTTTTCGCGAAATACGGTAGCCTGTTCGGTGGGTCTCCGCTGTCAGGTGGAGGAACAATTATTTTGCGCATAATAAGGAGGCACTTCCTTGCTGCGGCCGTGGACCCAGTTGTCAGCCTCTCCACGTACAGTCCACGTCCGATGGAAGCCATTCCTTGACCATGTTGACCACGCCGCGCCGAGAGCACCAGGGCGGTGGACGACGGCGAGGCCTAGGAAGGGGACGACACGGAGCCGGGGAAGACGCAGCAGTGGATGCCCACGCATAGAGGAGTACGAGGGTTCACTGGTTCACTGCGGTGTGAGGCTACCATCGTCGCAGAATAACAGGGGGTGTGGGTGATTAGAGGGATGGCTTGGCCAGCGGTGGGAGTAGTAGGGGCGGTGAGGCCTCCGCCGCATCGCAGCCGGCCACGGGAGGCAGGAGCACGAGGCACGACCGGCGCTGGTTTGGGCGGCTGGAGCAAGAAGACCAGAGGGTGAAGAAGCACTACGGCCGTTGGATGGACATCGTACGGTCACTGGAGCTATAATCGTGCATATTGACTAAGTTGACAAAGCCCTCCGTCCCTGTCAACTTAGTAGGCCCACAAGTCAGCCTGCCACTATACTGGGTCCCAGCTAACAGGGGGAGTATTCATTTTTTGTGCGTAATAAGGAGTCACTTCCTTTCGTGCGAAGATATAGCTAGTGGGTCCGAACTGTCAGCGGCGGTAACGTTTTTTCGCGAAATACAGAGGCCCTTTCGGTGGGTCCTTGATGTCAGGTGAAGGAATCATTATTTTGCACGTAATAGGGAGGCATTTTCTTGCGTGCGGCCATGGACCCAACTGTCGGTCTCTCCACGTACAGTCCACTTCAGATGCTTGTCGGTCGTTGACCACGTTGACCAGGCAGTGCCGAGAGCACCAGGGCGGTGGACGACGGCGAGACCTAGGAAGGGAATGACACGGAGGCAGGGAAGACTCGGTAGTTGTTTCCCACGCAGAGGGGAGTACGACTGTACGAGGGTTTACTGGTTCGTCTGCCGTTGTCGGAGAATAACAACAGGTGTGGGTGAGTAGAGGGATGGCTAGGCCAGTGATGGGAGTAAGGTGGGGCGGTGAGGCCTGCGCGGCAGCACAGCCGGCCATGGGGAGGATGGAGCAGGCAGTCCCGCCGGCGCTTGTTTGAGCGGCTGGAGCAGGAAGAGCAGAGATTGAAGAAGCACGACGGCCGTTGGATGGACATCCAACAGTCACTGCTTGTGCGTCAACCTTTTTTTAGGAAAGCCTCAAATCTGTGGGAAACAACATACAACCCATCTGCCATTATTTCTAATAATTTACATCCCATTTGCTAATTCTTCAGGTTTTTTTGGAGCCCATATTCTTTTTGTTAGCATTACATCCCATATTATGGCCACGGTTAAAAAATTATACGAAATTTTGCATATTTCGGTGC
Source organism: Triticum dicoccoides (assembly GCF_002162155.2). Classification (NCBI taxonomy): domain Eukaryota; kingdom Viridiplantae; phylum Streptophyta; class Magnoliopsida; order Poales; family Poaceae; genus Triticum; species Triticum dicoccoides. Next base: position 545,863,001 of record NC_041383.1, read on the forward strand.
GGTCCGAACTGTTTTTAATCCTGAAATTTCGACTCACATTCAAACTGATTTTAAAAATAAATGTATATCAATATAAAATCCAACAAATTCTCCACGCATAAAAATTAATGTAATTTAAAATCTCGAAATGAAAAAAAGGTATTTGAAACTAATTGCCGGTTGGATGTGTTTTAAAAATGTACAGCCCATTTCTCATTACTGATAGGCCATTTTCTCGGCCAGCCGAATGAAGCTCTCCTCCTCTTGAAAGATTTGCAGCCCAACAAGCCTGACAAAGCGACTTACTTGGCAAATCACAAAAAACTGGGCTATGGCCTTGGACCCAGCTGTCAGCCTCTCCATGTATAGTACTCTTCCGATGGAAGTCGGTTGTTGACCACAATGACCACGCCGCGCCGAGAGCACCAAGGCGGTGGACGACGGCGAGGCTTAGGAAGGGGACGACGCGGAGCCGGGGAAAACGCGACAGTGGATGCCCACGTGGAGAGGAGTACGAGGGTTCACTGGTTCGGCTGCAGCATGAGGCTGCTGTCGCCGCAGAATAACAGGGGGTGTTGGTGAGTAGAGGGATACCCTGGGCCAGCGGTGGGAGTAGTAGGGGTGGAGAGGCCTCCGCGGCATCATAGCCGGCCACGAGAGGCAGGAGCACGCAGCACGACCGGCGCTGCTTTGGGCGGCTGGAGCAAGAAGACCAGAGGTTGAAGAAGCACTATGGCCGTTGGATGGACATCGTACGGTCACTAGAGCTAGAATCATTCATATTGACTAAGTTGACAAAGCCCTCCGTCCTTGTCAACTTAGTAGGCCCACAAGTCAGCCACCAACTATGGTGGGTCCCAGCTAGCAGGGGGTATTTATTTTTTGGTGCGTAATAAGGAGGCACTTCCTTGCGTGCGAAGATATAGCCGGTGGGTCCGACCTATCAGTGGGGGAACGTTTTTTTCGCAAAATACAGAAGCCCTTCCCACGTACAATGCACGTACAGTGCGTAATAAGGAGGAACTTTCCTTGCATGCGACCATGGACCTCGTGGGTCCCAGCCGTCAGGCTCTCCACGTACAGTCCTCTTCCGATGACTCTCGTATGTTGACCACGCCGCGCCGAGTGCACCGAGGCGGTGGATGATGGGAAGGCCCCAGACTGGAACGACCCGGAGATGGGGAATATGCGGCAGTGGAGTCGCAGACGGAGAGGAGTGGAAAACTTGACTGGTTCGGGTGCGGGGTGGGCCTACACTTGGCAGAGAATAACAGGAGGTGCGGAGTGGTGGGATGGCCTGGCTGTCGGTGGGGTAGCATTTCACTGAGGATCCCAGAACAACGCCATTGGACGCTGAAGGCTGGAGCAGGCGGTTCCGGCAGCGCTGGGGGAAGAAGGCGAGAGATTGAAGAAGAATGCCGGCCGTTGGATGTAAATCCAACGCCTTCTTAGGCTTCGACCTACTGGTCCACATGTTAGCCAGTCCATTTGTTTTTTTAGTCCATTTGGCGGGCTGGGTGAAACAATGATGTAGTATCTATGCAGCCCTTTAAATCCCACTTGCATTTTTCTTGAAATCCGCGGACTTGCTGGGCTGGGTGAAAATACCATGTTGGGCTAGACGGAGAAATGTTATAAAAACATAAACACATGATTGCACATTAGTAAAATCTTTGCAAGCTTATGTACGCAATCACTAGGAGTTAACTTGGCAAGTTATATATAAACAATTATTATTATTATTATTTTGTAAGAACTTTCAACTTACGAAATAAAATATCATTTTAATTTGATGAGTTAATAGTACGTGGGGTGTTATTATTTTTTAGGCTAGACGTGGGACAGTTGAGTTGGTTCTAGGGGAAAGTACTGGGAGAAATTTCAGTTTACATCGAAAAAGAAAGTGGGAGAAAATTCAGAGACCTGCTGGGTCCACCTAAGGAGAGGAATATGTTGGGAGGAAGGCGATTCAAAGCACGGCAACTGAGTGAACTAGTTTTTTTTATGAACAAGTGAACTAGTTTACATACATAAGCAAATATCCACTAAAAAAAGCAATCAGGTTAATGGGTTCTTAAAAGAAATATTTCGGACAAAACAGATAATTACGACACATAGGCTAATGCATGAAACACTCAGATGATAAAGGTGCTTATAAACAGATAAAGAACAACACCTAGACCTTCCTGACACACTTGATCATGACGCTGCGGCTGTCCGTGTACTCATCGGTTATGGGAAGCAGACACGCCCTCATATCCAAGATCTGCCTATACATGTCGTAGCATGCGTATGCGTCCTTGGCCGCGTAGGTTATGTAGGCTAGATTCAGAGGTACCTCCCACGTGTTCAGGTCGTCTTCTTTCATGTTGGCGTATCAGGGGTCGATGATGGTCTCAGCGAGGTCAACCACGGAGTCCTTCTCCTGCCCGTTGCTGATGATCTTGTATTGCTTCTGGATGTCGACAAGCTTGTTGCACCAAATGGCCAAATCGTCGCGTTCTTCCTTCTCTCCACCGTAGAGAAGGTGCAGTCGGCGCTGGCGATGAAACGGGCGAATGCTCCAGAACCTGGTGCAGCCATAGGACTGAGGCGAGGCAGAGATTCACCGAGTCCGTATCGTTGGTGTACATCACATTCAACTTGGTGCAGCCATAGGACTGAACGGCGAACTAACTCCTTGCTGAAGTCCATATCCAGCAGGCTCACCCCTCGGATCGCCATTGGAGTCTCTTCGAGTGAACGAGTGTGTAGGCGGCGGCACCAGTTCGTTTTTCAGCTCTTGGGGAACTGGATTCAACAGTAAGCTGAGTGTGTACAGGCGACAACAGTTACTACCCCTCCCTTGTCCGCCGCACGCCCGGCAGAAGATGCACCCTCGGCGCATTCAAACGCCTCCATTAAGAAACCTACTCCGCCCACACGTCGGTTCACGAGCGGGTCTGTATTGGTACTGTAATAACAGGAGTTAGTGGTCACTTTACTTAAATTTAATTAGCTTTAATATAAATTTATACTTAAAACAAGCAATGCATTGGCTCATTCTATCAGTGCCACGGGATCAACATGCACAACAATTAGAATTATTATTCTCAGGACGCACACGATCAGCACATTTGTCGCACTTTCACAAAGATAATACTACCAAGTTTGAACTGTTTGTTATGGTTGTTGTCCTCTGCATCATCATGCCGTGTTTTCCAGCTTGCAAGATTTAGAACCAACAAATAAGATCCAAATAATAAGTACAACAAAGATGCCTACACATCTCATTGATTCCCAGCTTGCAAGATTTAGAACCAACAAATAAGATCCAACTAATAAGTACAACAAAGATGCCTACACATCTCATTGATTCCTAGCTTGCAAGATTCAGAACCAACAAATAAGATTAAAATAATAAGTACAACAAAGATGCCTACACATCTCATTAATTCCCGGCTTGCAAGATTCAGAACCAACCCATTAGAGCCTTTTGATAAAGTGAATATCGGGATTAAATCCATCTTGGCTAGCCATGTAATACAATCGAAGAACTTGGCGAATGCTCTTGACCGTCACAACATCTATAGTTGAGTATTCCCGTTTGCACAACATGTTTGCACAGCACAAACAAGGAGACAGGAAAGCATGATTTCACTTTAATAGTGGCCTCCTTGAACTCAACCTCCAGCTCCACTAGGATGAGGTCTGCCTGGAGTTCCATGATACAATTCATGCGCCTTTTTTTGCGGTTCACCTGAAATGAAGCAAAGATTGCATCATTCAGCTAGCAAGAAGTACTTGCTCTTGTGAGCTCGCATGTTCTTCTTTAGTAGTTGCACTAAAATTGAGGAACATTAAGGTTGGTTGTCCGGCTCATGTAAGGGGCAACTATAATTTTCTTATCCATTTTTGCAGTTCCACTAAAATAAAGTGCCATTGTGGTGACAGTGACGGCTCCATCTTGCAAAGGCTAATAAAATGTTGCACGAGATTACCCGCAGAACTTGACGGAGATTTTGGAAACTCCAATCACCATTTTGTGCAGTTCCACCAAAATTGAGAGATGTTGCCCACGTGACATTTTAGTTGAACTGCACAAGACACTCAATTCAAAAAAAAGTGTTTTCTGCCGTTCACCAAAAGGTCACAATAGCAACAAGGTGAAATGGATATCCCTATCTGCACAAAATGATAGAAAGTAAACAGTTGCTGGTCAATAAGAATATACGAAACATATACAAAATGAAAAGAAGCATCTTAATTATGTTCATGGCAATCACGCAAGGACAGTAGAAATTTTAAAACGTCAGCAATGCTTCATGTTACCAGAAGCGTTACGATCAACAATGAGATTCCTCGGATATGGGATTACCTTAATGGTGGCATTACTTGTTTACCAGACACAGTAAATCAACAGCAACTAAAGAGTTGGTTTAAGGGCATGGGACCGTGGGGACACCAGGACACTCAGCAGCGTAAAGGAGCAACTTACTTATCATACTAGGGAAAACAGCAGGAGTGCCATTTGTAACACAGTTTAATTGCATCTTATCACTGGAGGCATTAGATTAACAATAACACTGGTTAGACATGTCCCTAAGGTAAAAGTGTGATCGCTTCATTTTACATGCGCCCTTACATGAACAACAGCAAAAGGTTGGTATAAGGACATGCGACAGTGGACACATCAGCACAATGTACCTACAAGGAGGCATAAAGTGGTGATGCCGAGCTTGTTCACGCTATGTGAGGGCAGCAAACCAAATCCTGGAGACCTTTTACTATGTGAGGGCAGCAAATCTAATCCTGAGACCTTTTACTATGTGAGGGCAGCAAATCTAATCCTGAGACCTTTTACTATGTGAGGGCAGCAAATCTAATCCTGAGACCTTTTACTATGTGAGGGCAGCAAATCTAATCCTAAGACCTTTTACTATGTGAGGGCAGCAAATCTAATCCTCGAGACCTTTTACTATGTGATGGCAGCAAATCTAATCCTGGACATACTCTGTTGACTTGTCCACCAGCCGCCACTTTCTATCCCTTTTCAACCAATAATAGATATGTTCCTTATCCAGTTTGTACTGCGTTTTCCCATAATTTCCCTTTTCAACCAAGAAACCGGTTGGGTATCCGGTCTCTACTACTTTCACCATATTATTTCCTCTTTGAATCAAGTCCTAGATTCATGCTACAATTTTCCCCCCTTTCTTCGTTGTTTGAACAAAGCCCTAGATTCGAATGCATGAAGTAGCTTTACCTCTAATAATACTAAAAATTTAGGTGGCTTTGGAAGAGCTGATGGGAGTAGAAAAATATGCACATGCCGACACCTGGCGAGCTGGGGCAGTAGAGCAAGGCCGCTTTCGAAGAACTTATACCTAAGGGTCACCGGGATGTCGGTGGCGGTAGGTCGGATCTGCGGACAATACGGTAGGGTCGGAGGACCTCTCGAGCCGGCGCTGTGTCAGAAAGAACGGCACAGGCAGAGGATCGGGCCCCTCCGACAACTGTGGGTTTCCTCCCTCGGCGGCGATGACCGCGTGAATGATGCACCTTTTAGTCCTCTACACACACCGGCCGAAGGGATCCGGCCGGATCTATGACCAGCGGTGAGCAGAGAGAAAATGTCGCTACTGCTGTCTTGTTTATATGTGGAGAGGATGAGAGAATGAAGAGAGCAACCCTAGTAAAGCAAGCGCTCAGGCCCCCGCTTCCATATATAGTGGAGTGATTATCTTTTTTCTCTCCACAACAAGCGTTTCAATTTGTGTACGTGGCATTAAAAAAAAGAAACTCTCTATTTAAGGTGACTACTCTACGACTCCTACTTACTATTACCTCCGTCCTGGTTTATTAGTCCCCTATGTAGTTTGTGCTAAATTTTGACAAAAGATTTAACTGACAAAATGTTAGTGCATGTTAACAAAAATTATAACGCGGGGTTCATATTCGAACATAGTTTTCAAATATATAATTTTTTGTGACATGCATGAGCATTTTGTTAGTTAAATTTATGGTCAAAATTTGGCACTGATTACAATGAGGACCAATAAACCAGGACGGAGGTAGTACTACAGTATTGTTCACTTGTGCTCCCCACCCCTCCATTCATTGAACAACCCCACGGGTGAATAAACATACAGTAAGTATTGTATTTATATAGAACGAACAAGCTCGAACTATTTTCGTGTAGTTAAAAGTTGAGGGCGGGGCTTTTCCCGAGCAGTACACGCGACAGTTTTCGGGTAGGCGGTTTGACAGAGAGGCGAGGAGGGTGAGCGAGTGGGGTTGTGCGATTTGATGGCGCGTTACTGCTGGAAAGACTTGTGATATGACCACTCACTATAGTCATGAATTACTGGCACTTTGACCGGGGTGATGCCCCCCTTCCGTTCCGCTCTCTAATCTGGTGCATGACATGTCGACCCGGATGCTGGCTCTCCCACATGTCGGAGTAGTAAGAAGGAGCAAAGAATGATGCGGTATATACTAGTACTATACTACTCCCTCCGTTCCATATATAAGTCTTTGCAGAGATTTCACTATGGACCACATACAGAGAAAAATGAGTGAATCTACACATAAAATGCATCTATATACATCTGTATGTGGTCCATAGTGAAATATCTACGAAGACTTATATTTAGGAATGGAGGGAGTACTACTCAGGTCAGAGGAGTGCGAACCACGGCAGCCCAGTGAACCAGCCGTGCGTACCACGGTAGCCCAGTGAACCAGCAGTAGAAAACAATGTGGTAATATGGCCATAAAAACAATGTGCTACGGTCCACACTGTAGCATGTACAATAACACTCCTATTTGTTTGGATCCCTGAGTTAGAGCTAGTTTGGGTTGAAATAGCCTCAAATTATCGAAACAAGAGGGGTTAGTTTGAGCTAGTTTGCTCTAACCCAGCTAAAAAAACTAGCCCGATGGAGAGGTTCTAATTGGGTTAGTTATCCTCGGGCCCACTAAAAGAGAACTAAAAAAATCTCACCTGCCAGTACTAGATCGCTCCCCTAAAAAAATCTCACCTGCCCGCACCAGATCACTCCCCCCCTCTCGCATGACTTCTCTCTGTTCCCCATAGGGCCGCCCGCCCAAGCGCCGCTCGCCCTCTCTCTCCTCCGGCCGCCCTCTCCTTCCGGCCTCCGCGGCCCTACTGCTGCCGCCCTCTCCCTCCGACCTTCGAAGGTTGTCCCACTCCCCCTTCACTAGTCGTTTTTCTCCCTCTGTCATGCGCGGCAGCGGTGCATCTACCAGGGAGGTCGCGAGAGGGGTGAGTTTGTTCGTTCCTTCTCCGTCTCACGGCCATATCATTGATCTTGCTTGCTCTAGCGCTAATTCTGATTTGGAAAAGTAGATCCTGATCAAACTTGCTATAGATTTGCGGCGCACGCATGGAATTGTTTGATGCTGCTTGAGGAGGTAATAAATCTTTCTAGAAGCCCAAAGATTCAGGTCACCTTTCTAGGTATTTCAATTTCAGGCTTGCATTATTTGTAGAGGCCCAAAGATTCAGTTCACCTTTCTAGGTATTTCAATTTCAGGCTTGCATTGTTTCTAGAGGCCCAAAGATTCAGTTCACCTTTCTAGGTATTTGAGTTTCAGGCTTGCATTATTTCTAGAGGCCCAAAGATTCAGTTCACCTTTCTAGGTATTTCAGTTTCAGGCTTGCATTATTTCTGGAGGCCCAAAGATTCAGTTCACCTTTCTAGGTATTTTAGTTTCAGGCTTGCATTATTTCTAGAGGCCCAAAGATTCAGTTCACCTTTCTAGGTATTTAAGTTTCAGGCTTGCATTATTTCTAGGGGTCCAAAGATTCAGTTCACCTTTCTAGGTATTTCAGTTTCAGGCTTGCATTATTTCTAGAGGCCCAAATATTCAGTTAACCTTTTTAGGTATTTTAGTTACAGGCTTGCATTATTTCTAGAGGCCCAAGATTAAGTTCCCAGTCGGCGGCAAGCGGCCCTGCTACCCATGCTGGTGTCGACCTCAACTCGCAAGGGCCGGCGTCGGAGGGGTTCCCGGGGCTTGGGCTCTACAGAGCCTTCCTCCAGAGCGATGATGGCGAGCTCCTCCCTCGGTGTGTGAGGGGCTTCGGGCTCCCTCCCTATCGTGAATGACTTCCGTGATGAGTTAGCTCATTCTTTGTTTCATGAAGTGTTTTTTTATTTTGTGAAGCTTGATTGACGACTTGTATGTTTAAGTGGGATATCTCATTTGTATGGACAAAGTAAAAATTATCATGTTTTGCATGCTTGATTTGTATAGATGGTTCGTTTATGTCAATTGTGAGCGGGAGGAGGCCACAGAAGAGCCGGCCACACCAAGAGGGTGCTTGGATCCAAGGGACTTATTTTAGTCTGACTAAAAATAGGGTCCAAAGTAGTCAAATGATTGAGATAGAGCATTTATTGTCAATCTAAGCCTGCCATCCATACACCTCTTTGGTTTAGAATTAATTCAGGGTTAGAATCTAACTCTAACCTCTAACTGAGTTAGAGTTCTCCTTGTCTCGGATCATCGCCATCATACTTTCCCCATTCCTATGTTTTCAGTATCCTGCGAATCAAAGAGGCCCTTTTTCCCGGGAAAAATCAAAGAGGCCCTTAGACTGGTTTAGGTCTGGTCATTTTTTATAAACGTGTTATGTCCAAAATTTAACGAGCGTGCTCCGGTTTCCATGAAAATAATTCGGTTTCATGTAGTAATTCATTGATTTATTTATTCTT
>NC_041383.1:545871908-545887182 GCF_002162155.2 Triticum dicoccoides
TGAGGTCTGAAATATAAAGTACCCCGGCATATGCTCCGAGTCGTGCATGCACTATGACCCAGATGCTCTATGTCCCACATGTCAGCGAATGGGAGCACGTGGAAATAGCCTAGGAGTACATATAGGAGGATAAATGCGTGAAAAAATATGTACTGTGAAGTGTAGCGGCAGTTCGAAAAGGAGACCTAAAGTGATGACAGCTATAGGTCGCACGCACCCAACTAGTGGTACTAGACATACGACTAATTTTTCCCTCAAAAAAACGAGGCACGAGTGCTCAGTACTCCTATTCTATAAACACGAGTCCCATCTGACAACAGCGTCCGTGCTACAGCTAGCTCTCCTCCCTCGTTTCTCTCTTCTAATTCTAAACTCGGCCGACGCCCGGTGGGTGGTGTGGGTTTGCTCAACTGCGGCCGCACCTCACAGTGAAAACATTACGACTGGAATAAAAATGCCATATACTCCCTCCGTTCATAAATAGAAGCCTTTTTAGATACTAGTTCAAATGGAATACAGCATACACATGTATGAAGACATAGTTTAGAGTGTAGATTCACTCATTTTTCTCCGTATGTAGTAGTCACTTGCTGGAATCTTTAAAAAGACTTATATTTGGGAACAGAGGGAGAACTATACTAATAAAACATTAAGGCCACGAGGCGATGCTGTGCTGGTTACAGGAGGCAAGAAGAAGAGATGCATCCATCGACGACGTCCACCTCCTCGAATCAGGGCGCCGGCCCACCGAACGGCGCCTAAGTAGCAGCGGCTTTCGTGGCCAGGTCGATGTGCTTCTGAACAATGGCGTCCAAAGATTCCAGCCGCTGGAAGAAGGCCAACGTCTTTCTGTCCTTGCTTGCCTTGTAGTGGCCTATGTAGACGATTTCCTCGTAGACGTGGATGTGCAGGTCAACGGTTTCTTGCATGGCAAGGCGCTGTGCAGCGAGCGCGGCCTCGAGGTGCACATTCTTCATCGCGACCTCTGGCACCTGCAGGGCCACCAGGGCTTGAAAGAGTTCGTCACCATATAGGCCAATGAGGGTGGCAGGCAATGAGGAGCCTGGGCGCGCAGGCTGGAGCAGTACGACAAGGTCGTCCATGCGCTTCTTGACGGCGATGAACTTGCGGATGGAGTTTACCATCATTTCGTCCATGCGAGAGACGAAGCCGGCGTCGACGAGGGCTACGATGCCTGCGGTCGACAGCACCGTCTGGAAACGCTGCATGGTGCGGGGCCGTAGGCCGGCGCCTTGGATGATTTGGAACAGCCGACTGCCGCTCGCGTCCATCGCCTCCATAGGTGCTTGTGGCTTCTGGTCACTTGGTCTTGGATTGGAGTGAGCAGTGTTGCGCAGAGACTTGGGAGTAGATGGATTGGAGTGGTGGGCGCCTTTATTATATGAGAGTCCAAACTCTAGTCTGCTTCTCCAATTAATTCCCTCTGCATGTAATTGAGGATGCATCATTGACCGTTCAACGTCTCGGGAACCGCTACCCTCTTCCTCCTTGGCATTCAAGCACCTATGGACCCATCGATGACGAGGTGCCTATGGTGACTTCGTAAATTTCAAGATGATAGTGTCGTGTGTGTGTGCGTTCATAGGGGTGAGTGTATGCGCGTGTATATGAGCGCTTGCGTCTGTACTATGTCAAAAGAAACAACGTAAATGCATGTCAAAAAGAGACTAGTCAGTATACTCAATATTGTGCACCTCGGAGAGGAAAACGATAGAACTAGTACGTATTTATTTACGGTGCAGATTCACTCATTTTGCTCCATATGTACTCCGTCTCGGTGTAGTCTAGTCACTTGTTGAAATCTCTAGAAGGGCAAATACTCCTTTCTGGTTTACAGGGCTATACTAGCAAGTAGTTGTACGTACTAGTACAATAGTGGGCTCACATAGCAAATTTGTCTCATGCAAGAGCCTGGCTATATGTCTGCTCCAATGTTCGCAACTGCAACGTTCGGTTTGCGCTTGGCTCTTCGCCTCTTCAAGAAGACGAACAATCATGTTACTACTACTGCTTCTACAGTGTCGAATCCACTGCTGCATGTCCGTCCACCGCGAGCGGGACGGATAGCCTTTTGTAGAAGTACTACTAAGCAAAAGCCTATCCTCGTTTGTGAGCAACAACGCACATGGGCGAGGGAGAAGGCGTGTAGTAAAATGAAGCTTCTCCTTGTTCTATGACTTGACGCGACACATCATAGCACTGGCCCCACATGCTTGCCTCTAAACTTGGCTGAAAGACCCGCAGTGTACAATATATTTGCTGCAACCTCTAACATTTACCCACCACAAATTAAAATATATGTGGCTGTATGATCGTTCTGATGCAGAGGCCGGGGAGTCCCCCCTTTTCAAAAAAAAAACAAATTAAAATATATATTTCTGTCTTGACCCGATGAGCGTGCAAACTACAATCACCAGGGTGACAGGTAGGGCTAGAAGACTATTTTAATTCAAAAAAAAAACTTCGAGGCGGCCACATAGCATGTAGCCGACCCCAATGATTTTTATCTTACAGGCACGGTACACGCTATCTAGACTACTCTACACATGAAACTGCCACACGAGCGTCCGGGCTGCGCTTGGCTCTTTGCCTCTTCGGGAAGTCGAATAATGATGGTGTGCTACTGCACTGGAGGAGTACTACAGTACGCTTTTGGCCATCTGACACCGATTGAACTGCTGCATGTCCACCGCGTGCGGGAGGGAGAGCATGTAGCGAAAGTTTCTCCTAGTCTTGCCAGCCACCACGCTCATGGGAGAGGGAGGGACGCTCCTATCTTTGCGTGTATGATAGGTGGGCCCGATAGGTGTGTGGCCAACCTGTCATACAGCCAAAGGCAGGTGCAGTTAAGTCCGCGAGGGAGAGGATAATCAAACTTCTCGTTGATGTACGAGTTGACGCGACAAATCAAAGCACTACACTCGATATATTTCAATAATTTAGGGTTACCGATGCATTAATTACAACGCATGCATGCATGCCGTGACTCTCCTTTGATACTTGCATGTGTTGATTTAATGCACCTTGAAGTAGTACTCCCTCCGATACCTTTTACTTTGCCTATAAGTTTTTTTCATGTTTTTCTCAGATTAGTCTACGCGTCCACGTTGGTTTCCATCTGTGCCCCCGCTCGATTAGTTCTCCCCCATTAATCGCGCCAGTTTCCAAAGCAGAAAATGGCTACAGGCAAACGCGTGCAGCGCCGGATGCGGCATGACCGCTGGGGGAAGCCAACTCAAGCGAGAAGGAAGGAGGACTAGCCAACCATTGCATGCGCATTTACTGTCGATATTTATGCAGCTTACTCATGCGCAGGGGCAAATTTGTCTAGAAAACTCAAACTACTGCCTTCCTTGGTATGCGGGAGGACAGTTATGCGCAGAGTATAAAATATGTGATGGTAAAGCTTTGTAATGCCCTGGCCCAAGCAAGAGATGCTTGTGCACGAGGAGGGCGAGATCATGCAGACGGAACAGGAACTGACGAGGGAGCTGACTAAGGTCTCGATGGACCTCACCGTGCTCCACTGCCCCTTGTGCCTTCGCCCCTTGACACCTCCGGTGTATGAGGTTCGAATACACCTCGTCCATTTGGCTGATTGAGCAAGGTGCAGGTTTCTTGATTGATGTGCTGTTCGATTGATTTCTGCAGTGCAAGGGAGGGCACCTCGCCTTCGTGGACTGCCGCGTCGAGCGCCCCGGGAACCAGCGGCAGTGCTAGAAGTGCAAGTGCGGCGGTGGCTTCGACATGCGGAACACGACGGTGGACGCCGTCGTTTCATCGCTGAGGGTGGAGTGCCCGCATGAAGGTTGTGGGCTCTACGTCACTTACCACAAGCTCGCCGATCCTCGCCGATCACCAGAGCGTGTGTCCGCTCGCGCCCTGCAAATGCCCCGTGCCCGTCTGCGGCTACGAAGGCCCGCCGCCGGCGCTCTACCACCACATCAGCAACGCGCATCCCATGCCTGTGCACAGGATCCAGTACGGCAAGGTGCTCCAGCTGCAAGTGCCACTATCGGAGCCACGACTCTTGCTGTTTGCGGAGGAGGACCGCCGCACGCTTTTCTTGGTCGGCAGCGTGCTCGACATCGGCGCGCCTATCGCCGTGTCGGTCGTCTGCATCAGAGCGGGGGCGTCCCCACTGCCGCACTACTGGGCCAAGCTGTGGGCGAACGGCCCGCCGCGGGAGCCCAAAGGCACGATCGACGCCGTCGAGGTGGAAATGGAGGTGACAAGCAGCAAGGATCCCGGCGACGTCGACGTGCAGGAGCTGACCTTCTTGACAGTTCCGCCCAAGCTCCTGGCCGGGGCTAAGATTGTGTCCCTCCACATTCAGATTGACAACCTCACGTCCTAAATCTTTCGACAGTGCCTTCTGTTTATCTTAGTAATATGCTAATATAGGGATTACCTTGGTCTACTTTAGCTTAAGAAATGGTGGGTTTTGGTGGCGATGCAGCAATTACTTCGACATCAGATCAGTAATTTCCAACAGTCAAACAGATATTTTGTGTCTGTTGGATATAAAGTTCCTTTGGGTAAGAAGTACTACTTGTAATCAGAATGGATAAAAGGAGATGTATGTAGACGTATTTTAGTTCTAGATACGTCCCTTTTTATCCATTTTGATGACAAGCACTCCCTCCGTTCCACAATACATGCCTTCCATTTGTCAAAATATAGATGTATCTAGACATGTTTTAGTATATAGGTACATCCATGATAGAGCCAATCGGATGGTTGAGAACACTACAATTCGTAGCTACAGATGCGTGTGTGACTCCCAGATGCAGAGGCCGGGGGTCATCATCCTCCTTTTCGAGCAAAAACAGACGCGTGTGTGAGAGGACGAGTGCGTGCGTGCACCTCTTCTCTTCCTGTATAACGTACTACTAAACTCAAAGTACAAGTTTTTGTGGGTGGCACGATGGTGCGTGCGAGAAGTCCCAAGAGATAGGTTTAATGTGTCTGAAAAAAGGACTAGCCTAGAGCTCGCCACGCGAGTATTTATAAATTTTGAGCTTGCGTCTCGTCACATTCCAAATTACTCCACGCTATATTGCAGACCTGTTCACACCGATCACAACCTAAACGGTTTCCCACTTAGGAGCATATTTGTACCACGCTATATTGAATTCCAAACCTGTTCACACCGATCACAACCTAAACGGTTTCCCACTTAGGAGCGTATTAGTACTCGGTTATAAATACTAGTATGCCAAGATGACTGCACATTCCTCCTTAACTCCTCATCCACAAAAACAAACAAGTCATTCAACATCCTTCCCTTGCGTCTACCATGGCTAGCATGAGTTCTAGGTCGAGAGATTGCCACCAAGGAGAGGCGAGCATAGAAGCGGAAGCACGAGAGATGTGCCACCTCGCTGCGAGAGCAGCCGACATGTCCCGCCGCGTGGAAGTAGCATCACAGAGGTCCCGCTGTGCCGCTGAAGTAGCACGGAGGTCCCGCCGCGCCGTCGATGCAACAGACTGGTCCGGCCACGCCGCAGAAGCATCAGAGATGTCCCGCCGCGCCATGAATGCAGCACAGATATCCCGCCGCGCCGCGGCGGCCTGGGAAAATTTCTCACAGGCAGGCGACGACTGTTATAGGCGCATGCATGCGATCGCCCATAGCCAGATGGATTAGATCTCCGGCTTGGCGAGGTTGCAGGACGACATGAAAGCCTCGTTTGAACAGGCTACCGGCGTCATCCGGCAACTAAGGGAGGGCAATGAGAATCTCCGGGCCAAGCGCGACCTGCTGAGGGAGAAGATCGTCCGAAGTGCAGACCAGCAGGAGGAGACCAATGCCTTGTTGAAGAGGACATGCGTCATCGTCAAGAAACTTATGGACGAGAATGACATGCTCCGCAACGAGCGCCAAAGGCTGGTGGAGGAATCCGTGGATGTTCTCAAGCAGCGTCTTGAGGACACGAAAGAGCTCATCGCCGCTCGCCGCGGAGACTAGTTCCCGCGGCCTGTAGCAACGCATCAAGAAAGTAGAGATCAGCGAGCCAGATCCTTGTCTTCCTTCTTCTTTTGCCCTTGTGTATTTCGGGCGTAGCCGCATGTGGCTTTTTTAATTATCTTTCTAATTATGTGAGACAATTAATCGTCCTTATCTTTCTGTGGAAGATCAATGTTGCGAGGCTGGAATGAAGAAAACTCTTGTTGTGGCGACCCTGGCGTTGCTGTTCTTCTAGTTACTGCTAGGCTTCCTTTAGTTTCCTGGTTCCTTTTGATGTAATAATCGGTTTAGGATGTGGATTGTGTCGTCGTTTGTGAAATGTTGGGTTCTAGCACAGATGTTTGGCCTTTATTGGCCTCTTGGGATGTTGCGATTTAAATCCGGTACTCCCTCCGTCTCATAATGTAAGACGTTTTTTGACACTATACTAGTGTCGAAAAGCGTCTTATATTATGGGATGGAGGGAGTAGCTTTTAGTCCTTCGTGTTAGGCTGGAGTTGTGCTAAACTTCTTGTGCATTGTGGTGGTTTTCAGTAATGAAAATCTGAAGGGGCAAGCCCTTCTTTGATAAAAAAATCGTCCTTATATATTCATCAGTCTTGCTATAAGTCGCAGTAGATGCTATATAGGTCCGTCGGATCTTACATCAAGATCCGTGCTTTCAGATTTTCTTTTTTCTCTCTTAAATCTCAGTCGAGTAAGACATAGCCACGCCATTAATGGAGACCTTGGAAGAGAGGTGGATGGCAGATGGAGGTCAAAGGGCTCTCCTCCTGATAAGCACGCGCAGGGGTCTGATCGCACGCCTCTCGTACTCAAATAGCTACCCTGCACGACGCCTCCTAGCTAATAAAAAATGGGGATGCATGGCGGCACGTAAATGGTACTAGTAAGTAGAACACCCACGGTTTCAATAATACTTGTGTTTTCGATTGTAACAAGACAGCACTTGTTCCAAAATGACTTTGTTGATTGTTTATGTGTGCGCCTTCGCAAATCGGACTGCAAATTTACCACAGCATGTTGGTGCCATGTCATGGCACCAAGCCAAGTTTCATTATTTTCATGCGTGTTTTGGATTTACAGGAATTAAAAAACTAATTTTCTCAATGTTTCCAACCCAGCCACGACGCCCAGAATTTTGAATTTCATTCCCATTTCTTGCATGGAACCTAGAAATTTACCTGAGGACACACATGTGATTTTCCAACCAACTTTGGTGCACTAGAACATGTGCTTGTATTTCAAATATGAATTATGCACACAAAGGTGACACGTTCCATCCCAGAACCACGAGCCTTCTTGAGAGAAGCTCCGATTTGCAAGAAGCTTATACAGAAATTTGTTCCTATTCGGCCAATTTTTTACCACGGCATGGTACTACCATGACATGACACCATGCCAAGTTTCATGATTTTAAAACCAAGTTTCTCAATGTTCTCGACCGAGCCACGATGCCCAAATGTTTGAATCTTATTCTCATTTTTTGCATGGGAGTAGAAATTCACCCGAGGACACAAGTGTGATTTTTCAACCAACTTTGGTGCATGGGAGCACGTTCTTGTAGTTCAAATTTGAATTATGCACATTAAATGACCAAAAACTCAATTAATGTGTAAATAAGGCCAAACGAAGCCGGAATAATTCCAAAATTTAACAATGCACTCATGTAGTTCTATGTTGCCTTTGTAAATAAACTCAAGGGGGACAACATATATCGTTTCGCACTCAAAGGTGACACGTTCCCTCTCAGAACCACGAGCCTTCTTGAGAGAAGCTTCGGTTTGCAAGAAGCTTATACCAAAATCTGTTCCTATTCAGCCATTTTTTTTACCACAACATGGTAGTACCATGACATGACATCCATGCCAAGTTTCATGATTTTCAGACGTGTTTTGGATTTACAAGAATTTTAAAACCAAGTTTCTCAATGTTCTCGGTCGAGCCACGATGCCCAGATGTTTTAATTTTATTCTCATTTCTTGCATGGGACCTCCCGAGGACACAAATGTGATTTTTCAACCAACTTTGGTGCACGAGAGCATGTGCTTGTAGTTCAAATTTGACTTATGCACATTAAATGACCAAAGGTGACACGTTCCCTCTTAGAACCACGAGCTTCCAAATCGGCCCAATTTTTTACCACAACAAGTTAGTGCCATGACATGACACCATGCCAAGTTTCATGATTTCCAGCCGAGTTTTGGATTTACATGAATTTAAAATCTATGTTTCTCGATGTTCTCGGCAGAGTCATGGCACCCTGATGTTTGAATTTCATTCTCATTTATTCCATGGGACCTAGAAATTCAACCAAGGACACACATGTGATTTTTCAACCCACTTTGGTGCACCGGAGCATGTGCATGCAATTCATATTTAGATTATGCACATTAAAAGTCCAGAAACTCAATTAATGTATAAAAAGGCCAAATGAACCCAAAATAATTCCAAAATTTAATAGGGCACTCATATAGTTTTATGTTGCCTCTGTAAATAAAATCAGGGGGGAGGCAGCGTATATCGTTTCGCACACAAAGGTGACACGTCCCCTCTCGGAACCACGAGGCTTGTTGAGAGAATCTCCGGTTTTGCAAGAGGCTTATACCAAAACTTGTCCCAATTCAGCCAAAAATTATACGTATGAAAACAGGGTTTAGATTATCCCGAACATCTCGCTACCTAGACCAATAATGTACTATGATTTGAATTCAACATAAAATGGATATAGATATTTGAATTGGAGAGCGTATGGTACATGCAGTTCATAGTGAAATATGATTACTGCTATATGCATGTCTTTTTGTTATCAAGATAATATTTAAATTATTGTATAACTTGACAACAATCGTATTCAAATAAGGAAAATTGATTCAAATTTAGTCCATATGGTAGACGACAATATATATGTTCACATGGTGGAGTAAAATGTTCATATATGATGGAAGATCAAAATGTACGACTACATCAATTATAAACCGCAAGGTCACCTAATGATATATTCGAATTCAACATAACGTGGATTCAAAAATTGAAATTCAAGATCATGGCATCTGTAATCATATAAAAAGGGACATTACTCTTTCTTAGGTGGGTTTGATTTGTTTTTTGTTGTTGTTGAGGGAAGTGCGAATTGATTTGGTACTGTGCAGGGTAATCTTGTTCTATTGATCTTTTTTTACATTTTTCTTGTAGTTTTTTCAGTGGCATCTATAGCAATATAGTAAAAGGGGACATGACTCTCTTGTGTCTTGTATGATTTTTTACACGTTAAGTTTGTTCTGCCGAACAAGGAATCCGCACCTTGTTATCCCGAAATTTTCAAGCTCGAGTATCTTTTGTCTCACCTGCTTTGAAACTCCCGCTTCTTCAACCCGTGCCGCGCCTTGTTCTCCCGAAATTTGGACGCGCGCGAGAACTCCCTCCTCATCCGAAATCACTCCCGCAGCCCAGACACGCGAAATCCCCCTTCTACCCCTCAGCCAGAAATGAAGCTCCACGTCGCGGTGTCAAAACCGGTGGGAGTACGCTGGTAACTTACCCTACATTTCAGAGAAGCGCGTCCCTAAGCTTGGATCCCCCCTCCCCCTTCGCCCCCCCATTCGTACATCGAGGCCGCCAAAACCCGCGAAACCCCATGCTCCTCCGTCGGCCTCCCAACTTCCGTCGGCCTCCCAAAGCCAGAGGTGAGCAGCCCGAGGTCACGATGCTCAGGAGGTCCCCTTTAGCGCGCAAGCAGCCGCCGAAAGATGAGAAAGGAAACCAACGTTGCCGCCACAGAGCTACATTTAGGTGGGGGTTATGTGTTGCGTCGATCGACTATTGCAGGCGCAAAATTTATCTCAAAAGTGCGGAGCCATTCCATCGCGTTGCGCCAGGCTTGGTCGTCGGCACCTGGGTTAGGTATTCGCGAGCTCCTCCTCTCCTCCCCTTGCTTTCCTTTAGGCCCCGGCCCTCGAGTGAGCTCAGCCACCGCTGGTATGCCAGGTCGCGATGAAGTGGTCAAGTCCAGGGGGTGAGGGCTGGAGAGCCAGTAAGAGCTCTTGAGTCGCGATGCTCAGGAGCCCCCCTTTTAGCGTGCAAGCGGACCGCTCAGGAAGGAGAGAGAGAGAGCTTGTGATGCCACCCGCGGTTGGCCTCGTAGGAGTTCCTGCAAACCAACACAAGAGGGGCATGGATCGCCACTATGATTGTCGGCCGGCCATTGGTTGCTCCGAGAGTGGCGAGGGCACTGAGGGCCTGGTGAGGTGACGCTTGCGGGGCTGCCTCGGGCCAGAGCTTGACCACTCAAATTTGTCAGCGTTGCAGGGACGGACCCATGCACAGAAACCGTGCTAGCGTGAGAAGCTCCAGTGGTAGGTGCCAATCGAACAGGTGATAATCGCGGCAGATTAAGCATGCAAGGCAAATCACCTTAGATAATGCAGGAGAGAGTACAAGTCACAGGGTCTAGCCCGAGCGACTTAGGGGATGATGCAGCCCGAGGGGCACCCCCTAGCAAAGTAAGCTTAAGACATAGGCAAAATGGGATACATGCCGCAGGGACGGACCCATGCGGCCTAGGAATGATGCAGCCCTCGGGGCGCTCCCAGTTGAAATGAACTTGGAAGATGTCACCTGGTTCCATTGCAGATGAAGGGGTGTTGGAGTAGCTGGGGACACATAGTGAAGAGCTCGGCCCTCACGAGCCACCAGAGTCCTGAGCCTCGGGAGGCTCCGGGGCCCCTGGTGGTTCTCTAAGGACCGCCTCCATCTCCTCCAGAACCTCCTGATGCCTGGCCTCCTAAGCCGCCAGAATGCTCCGCAGATGTCGCTGGCGGACTGCAGCCGTGTTTGGCAGGCCGAGGGGCATGCGAACGTAGCTGTACGGCGGACCCTTGCAGTGTCCTAAGCACGTAGGCCAGAGGCGCTCCTGAGACGCGGCTCGATTGAGCCCTGGTACATCGACGCAGACGCGCAGCCCACCATCCTCGCCTGGATGAGGAGCCACGCCAGGCAGGCGGCGATCGTCGCGTATGACTCGTGATTCTTGAAGCTCCTGAGTGATCTCGGTGATGAACTCCTGAGGGTTAGGTCTCCCTTGCCTCATGCCTTCCTGAGGGAAACTTGCTGCAAAGCACGCCTCCAAGTGGTTCCCGGGCACCTCCCTCATGTTCCTGGCAAAGTTTGAGGCCGTCCAGAAGAGAGCCCACGAGCCCTGCCCGAGGAGGGTGCTGGGCGCGCCTTCCTATGCGTCGGAGGGAGGCGCCCCTTGCGCGGGCGCAGATCTTGGTGCCACACCTCCGGAGACGCCAATGTCTAGGATCCTTGAGCTGGGCGATGTTTTCTTCTTCTTGAGAGCTACTCCAGGGGGGTTCTCGCTCTTGCAGTCTGGGTCTTCAATTGAGGCAGCTTGAAAGGCGCGCTCGAGCAAGCACACCGCGTTCTTCTCTTCATAGGGGACTGTCATAACCCCGCCGCTTCCTCACATCTTGAGAACATTGTAGCCATGGTGGGTTACCTCCATGAACTTGGCCAAGGCTGGATACCCGAGGATGGCATTGTATGGCAGTCGAATATGAGTGACGTCGAAGTCAATGAGCTCAGTTTGGTAGTTGTTGCGCTGTCCGAAGGTGACAGGGAGGCGAACCTGCCCTATCGGAAAGGTGGAGCCGTCAGTGACTCCAGAGAAAGGCTTGGTAGGGTGGAGCTGATCATAGGGCACTCGAAGGTTGTCGAACATCTCGACGGACAGGACGTTCAGGCCTGCACCGCCATGGGTGAGAGTCCGGGTGACTTGCACATTGCTGATGACTGGGGAACAGAGCATTGGGAGGATGCCGGCTGTGGCCGCACACTTGAGTTGGTCTGCTGAGCTAAAAGTGATGGCGCACATGGACCATATGAGTGGGCGTGTGGCCTCGAGCTTGGGGAGGACTGCATTCACCTCGCGAGCAAACTGCTTGAAGATGCGCTGAGAGGCTGGGGCTTGGGCACCACCCAGGATACAAGCGACGGCTCGCGGCTCCTGGAAGCCCCCAGCCCCCTCGTCCTGGTGGTGGTCATCATTCCTTCTTGGCGGCGACAACTGAGGGAGGCTTGCGTTGCCCTGCGGGCGGTCCTCGCGAGGCTGATCTCTCCAAGCTCCCTCACGAGGCTGGTCCTGCTGGCGATCCTCACGAGGGCGGTCACGCCACTCCTGGCGAGGGCCTCGGTCTTCCCAGCGTCCTCTGCCTCTTCCTCCTCCGCAGACGTAGCCCTGGTCGTTACGCTCGGGGCGCCGACTGATGCACCCTTTGCGAACGGCTCTGAGCTCTTGGCATTCGTTGGTGTTATGGGTGTAGAGGTTGTGGTAGGTGCAGAATCAGCTACCCTTGGACAACTCCGGCTGGTCCCTGTCGCGCTTCATGTCTAGCTCTGCAGCAAGCACGGCTGCTCCTTTACGCTTCATGTCCTTGGCCTTGGCCTTCTTCTCCTCTGGGTCTGCAGCTGGAAGCTCGAGGAGGGAGAGACCTCCCTCGTCAGCTCTTGCGCACTTGGTCGCCAGGTTGAATAGCTCTAGAGATGTGCACAGATCCTCGTGGATGGCTAGCTCTTCCTTCATCTTGACGTCTCGGATGACATCGGAGAATGCTAAGATGATGGCCTCCTCTTTTACCCTGGGAATCTTGAGACGAGCGTTGTTGAAGCGCTGGATGAACTTCTGCAGGGTCTCTCCAGGCTGTTGCTTGATGTGGCGCATGTCACCCACGGCTGGCGGGCGATCGCGAGTGCCCTGGAAGTTGGCGATGAACCACTGTGCATCTCATCCCAAGAGGAGATCGAGCCCGGGATCAGGTTCAGGAGCCAGGTGCGGGCTCCGTCCTTGAGCGCCATGGGAAACCAGTTTGCCATGACCTTTTTGTCTCCACTTGCAGCCTCGATGCCCAGCTCGTAGAGCTGCAGGAACTCTGTGCGGCCTTTGGTGCCATTGTAGCGAGGAGGCAGGTCCGGCTTGAACTTGCCGGGCCAGGCGACGCTACGCAGCTCGGTGGTGAAGGCGCGATGGCCTACCGTGGCTACCAGAGCCTTCAGCAGACGCGGGGCCTGCTCTTGATGATCCTCGCGCGCTGCCGCCCGTGGCAACGCAGTGTCTTGGAGTGCTGGCGCAGGGATGCGGTCGTGACACGCCGATGCGGGGAGCACGTGTGCGCCTTCTTGAGGACGAGGAATCTCCTGACAGATCCTTTCTTATCGCACGAGCGCTGGGTGCGGCGGGTCACGTCGAGGGGCCACGCGCGTTGGAGCCAAGGCGCCTTCTTGGGGAGTAAGTGGCGGAGGCGCCCCCTGTGCCACATCGCCCATGCCAGACTGTGGGCGAGGAAGCAAGAGGGACTGCACGGGGGAACCCCCTGCGGTGCTGACGAGCTCGGTGATGCGAGCGAGCCACTCCTCGTAGAGGTCGTCGATGGGGCGGTAGTGCAGGAGCTCACGTGCCAGGAGCTCCATGGCGTGCGCGTCTGCGGGGGCGCAACGAGCGTGAGACGACGAACCAACTGGGGTCAGCGACGGAGTGGCGGTGCGGCCTTCCCGTTGCACTGAGGGGTGCAGTGAAGATGCTTGCTGTTCGTTCACCGCCAGGCCGGTGGCAGCGTGCACGGCGGGCGATGGAGAACGACGAGGAGCCCCACCGACGGGAGCCATATGGGCGACGTGGGCGGCGAGAGCGGCCCGGCGCTCGGCGTGAGCTTGGCGACCGTCCGCCATGGATGCAACGGAGCGGTGGGACGCAGACGAGCGGAGGAAATATTCCGGCGCACCCCTACCTGGCGCGCCAAATGTTGGATTTTGGGTTCCGGCAAAACCCTTAAGGTTCGAACTCTCGGGTCCGCGTGAAGATCTTTCTCCTATCGATCTAGTCCCTCGCCACGCCGTGGATCCAAGCTAGCAAGATGAACAACACAAGGGACGCGAGATTTATACTGGTTCAGGCCACCATTGTGGTGTAATACCCTACTCCAGTGTGTGGTGTGTGGATTGCCGCCTGGGCTGATGAGGAACAGTACAGGGGGAAGAACTGCCTCGCGGGGGGAGGAGTTCTTGTGCTGGTGTGGGTGATTCTGGTCAGGGTTCGATTGGTCGATCCCCTTCCTTGAGAGTGGCTAGTCCTATTTATAGAGGCCTTGTTCCTCTTCACAAATACTGAGCGGGAAGGGATTCCACAATGGCGGGATTTGAAGGGGCACTGCTAGTACAAGTTATCCTGACTAAAGGTGGTCTTCGACTGTCAAAAGCACTCGCGATTACGCCGCCTTGGGCTCCTGGTCCTGGTCTTGTTGCACCGATAGGGAAACCTTTGCCTGATGCCTTGGTACTCCGCACCTGCGCTTGCCCCCTTAGCACCAAAGGGGAAATAAGGAGACTGCACTGGCCGACGCCCGCCTGGCGCCCGCCCGGTCTCGAACGTCATGGCTTGCATCATGTGCACCTCGCGAGGTACTCCTCGCCTTGATCTCTCCGCATCCTCGCGAGCCTACCTGGTGAGGCCGCTCCTGGGGAGGCCTTTTGCCATCCACCCCGCGAGGCTTGGCCCCTCGCGAGGGTCTTGTACCTGGGTTGATGTAGACGGGCCGAACTGGGCCACTGGTGAGCCACGCTGTAGGCCGAAGGCAGGCAAGTGTGGATACCCCCATATCCATGACGCCCCCAAATTTCTTCTAAATTTGTTAGATAATTTAGTGTAAGAGAAAATTGAGTGTTGTACGAACTTGTGATGTCAAAGAATAAAAGCGACAGACTACATAATAAAGGTTGCTATCATAAGGGGCACTACTGGAATCAGGATCTTTGCCGTCAGCTAGCTCTTTGCCATCTGCTAGCTAACAACAAAGAAGGTCTTTGCCATTAGCTTACAGAAAGCCGACGACAAAGAAAGAAGACAAAGAGGGTGTTTGCCGTCAGCCAGCTCTTTGCCGTTCGCTAGCAGACAACAAAGAGGGAGGGTGGGCCACTAGCGAGAACCATCTGACGACCACTTTCTTTGTCGTCTGCTAGCAGACGGCAAAGCTTCTTTGCCGTCCATGAGCAGACAGCAAAGCTTCTTTGCCATCCATGAGCAGACGGCAAACAGAATAGCCAACCTAACGGTCGTTCCCCCGTCCCCACCCCACAAGCTACGCTCTTTGCCGTCTGCTAGCAGACGGCAAAGAAATTAAACCTAACTAAAAACATTCGGTCCCGTGGCCCACCCCTCTCTCTCTCAAGCACCTCACCCGCGCCGCCCCCGTGCCCGCCGGCCCCGCCGCCAACCCCCACCACCCCGCC
>NC_041383.1:545887408-545888854 GCF_002162155.2 Triticum dicoccoides
CCGCCGCCCCGACGCCCTGCCTCTCAGGCCACCCCCGCCGCTCAGGCCACCCCCCGCTGCCCGGCGCCGCTCCGCCCCGTGGTGAGGTCTCTTTCCTTTTTTGTCTTTTTTTGTTGTTTTTTGATTTAGGTTAATTAGTTAGTTAGTTAGTTAGTTTTTTAGGTTAATTAGTTAGTTGTTTTATCCTACTATACATAGGTTAATTAGTTAATTAGTTATTTTTTTATGTTAATTACTTAGTTTTTTTAGGTTAATTACTTAGTTAGATAAGCCCAAGAACAAGGAATGAAAGAAAGAAAGAAATAAGACCTAAAAGGAGTAGGAGGAGAAAACATAGAAAAAGAAGAAGAAGAAAAAAGAAAACAAAAAAAGAAGAAAAGAAGAACTAAAGTCTACTGTCACTGGGACAAGCTTATTTCCACAGTTGTCGCAACTAAACCAAGTGTAGCTGGCGCTGCCGCTGCCGCTAGAGATGCGACGGATATAATAAGTTGGTCACAACCCCTCTTTAGTGTGGTTTGGTTTAGTTGCGACATCGATGTTTTCATGTTCTTCGTCAATCACCATTCCAGATAATCTGCCTTATTCTCGTAACTTGTCTCGAGCGAGGGAATAAGCCAACCGTTTGCTTTTTGGTTGAGGGAAATGCTTGCTTTTCCTCGTTTTTAAGGGATGATGACACTGGTTGTATCTATAGTGGGGCAAGAGTGGTGATCGACCTAGCCACTATCATTATCCGGCCACATTCCAATTGCAACCCATTTTAATACACCTTTTACTCGCAATCTGCTTCAACCACCGTGGGGTGTATTATTGGTCTCACGACGTGGTTCTTACTACAGCTAGTGTAGGATTCAAGTAGTTGATCCCATTTACCTTCATTATGAAAGACCATTGTTTGGGTGCATCCAACTGTTAAGAGCAACCTAAGCATTGTTAAGAAAACGTACGAGACCAAGTGTCCATGCACACACATGCCGTATCCAGATACAGTGATAGAGGAGTAAGTCATCAAACCATAGACATCAAATAAGTGTTGGTTCTTTTAGCGCTTATAGCTAGCTATGGAAATAAGCTGCCCCTCCCCAACTGATTTTAGAAACCCATCATAAATATTTTAGACAAGAGGAAGATGGAAAATAAGGAAAATGAAGATGAAAAAGAAGACAAGAGGAAGAAGGAAAAGAAGGAAGAAGAAGAAAAAGAAGTAGAACTGGAGATGAAAAAATAAGTAGAAGTAGAAGATGAAAAAATAAGTAGGGGAAGAGGAGTCGAGGGTCTAGGAGTCGAGAATCAAGGTGTCGAGGGGTCGAGGGTCGCCGAGGGGTCGAGGGATCGAGGATTTGCCATCCCAACCCCGACACCCCAACCCCGACACGACACCCTGACCCCGCCTCAACACCCCGACACTATGATACCGACACAACACCCCGACCCCGACACGGC
>NC_041383.1:545889271-545961349 GCF_002162155.2 Triticum dicoccoides
CCCCCACACAGCACCCCGACATGACACCAATGACACCCTGACATGACACCTGAGACCCCGACACGGCACCCCGACCCCGACACAGCACCCGGTGAAAGTGCAACTATCCGTAGGTGGTTTTGGTAATTCATAAACAACATATAGCTCATTGAGCTAATGCTATTCCAAGACTATTATTTCAGGAAGCTCAATGAATGGCATGGCATGGATGATGAAAGTGGATCCCCAAAATATCAAGGACAAAGGATTGGCTCAAGCTCAAAAGCTCAAGACTCTACATTTTATATTTCAGTGATCCAAGATCACATTGAGTCTATAGGAAAAGCCAATACTATCAAGGAGGGATGAGGTGTTGCTTAATGAGCCTCTTGCTTCATGTGCTTAGTGATATGCTTAAAATACCCTCAACTACTTTCTCACATCCTCATTTGACCTAAACCTAAAGCCAAAATGGGTCACACCGATTCTTTCTATCCGGCGCCACCGAGTTCAAATGTCATAGCCACTGCCACAAACCCTAGGCAAATCGCTCTCACCGATAGGGATCTCGGTCTCACCGAGATGGGATTGTAATCTCTCTGTTTCCCTTCGTAATGTTTCGATCTAACCAGAGTGAGCGATCGGTCCCACCGAGATTGCAATGTAAACTCTCTGTTTCCCTTTTGTAACATTTCGGTCTCACCGAAAAGAGCAAATCGGTCCCACCGAGTTTACCTGACCAACTCTCTGGTTAGCTAATTACCAAAATCGGTCTCACCGAGTTTGTGTAATCGGCCTCACCGAGATTACGTTATGCCCTAACCCTAACCATATCGGTCCTACCGAGTTGCATTTCGGTCCCACCGAAAATCCTAATGGTCACTAGGTTTACTAAATCGGTCTCACCGAGTTTGTTGATTCGGTCCCACCGAGATTGGTAAATTGTGTGTAACGGTTAGATTTTGTGTGGAGGCTATATATACCCCTCCACCTCCTCTTCATTCGTGGAGAGAGCCATCAGAACAAACCTACACTTCCAACTTACCAGTTCTGAGAGAGAACCACCTACTCATGTGTTGAGGCCAAGATATTCCATTCCTACCATATGAATCTTGATCTCTAGCCTTCCCAAGTTGCTTTCCACTCAAATCTTCTTTCCACCAGATCCAAATCATATGAGAGAGAGTTGAGTGTTGGGGAGACTATCATTTGAAGCACAAGAGCAAGGAGTTCATCATCAACGCACCATTTGTTACTTCTTGGAGAGTGGTGTCTCCTAGATTGGCTAGGTGTCACTTGGGAGCCTCCGACAAGATTGTGGAGTTGAACCAAGGAGTTTGTAAGGGCAAGGAGATCGCCTACTTCATGAAGATCTACCGCTAGTGAGGCAAGTCCTTCATGGGCGACGGCCATGGTGGGATAGACAAGGTTGCTTCTTCGTGGACCCTTCTTGGGTGGAGCCCTCCGTGGACTCGCGCAGCCGTTACCCTTCGTGGGTTGAAGTCTCCATCAACGTGGATGTACGATAGTACCACCTATCAGAACCATGCCAAAAAACATCCGTGTCTCCAATTGCGTTTGAATCCTCCAAACCCTTCCCTTTACTTTGTTGCAAGTTGCATGCTTTAATTTCCGCTGCCTATATACTCTTTGCATGCTTGCTTGATTTGTGTGATGATTGCTTGACTTGTCCAAAGATTGCTAAAATCTGCCAAACTCTAAAATTGGGAAAAAGGTTAAGTTTTTAATTGGTCAAGTAGTCTAATCACCCCCCTCTAGATATACTTCAAGGTCCTACAAGTGGTATCAGAGCTTTGGTCTCCATTTGCTTTGATTTCCATAGCTTTTGGTGGTCATAGCCTTGGTTTCACAACCTAGGAGAGTATGGTGTCTAGCGAGGGAAATTATCACCATAGAGGTCCTTACTTTGATGGAACTAATTTTGCTAGTTGGAAGCATAAGATGAAAATGCATATTCTTGGACATAACCCCACTGTTTGGGCTATTATTTGTATTGGCTTGCAAGGTGAATTCTTTGATGGGAGAGAGCCGAACCGTGAAGCTAATGCGGAAGAATTGAAGATGCTGCAATACAACGCTCAAGCTTGTGATATCATCTTCAATGGATTGTGCCCCGAAGAATTCAACAAAATCAGCCGTCTTGAGAATGCAAAGGAAATTTGGGACACTTTGGTTCATATGCATGAAGGTACCGACTCCGTCAAGGAATCCAAGTTGGATGTGCTCCAAAGTCAGCTTGACAAGTTGAAAATGAAGGATGGTGAAGGTATCGCTGAAATGTACTCTAGGCTTGCTCTTATCACAAATGAGATTGCCGGCTTAGGGAGTGAAGAGATGACCGATAGATTCATCATCAAGAAGATCCTAAAAGCATTGGATGGAAAATATGATACCGTGTGCACATTAATTCAAATGATGCCCAATTACAAGAATCTCAAGCCAATGGAGGTCATTGGTAGAATTGTTGCTCATGAGATGTCACTCAAGGATAAGGAGGAACTTCACAACAAGTCAAGTGGTGCTTACAAAGCCTCATGTGAAGCCCCCACATCATCAAGTGAGAAACAAACCTTCAATGAAGAATTGAGCTTAATGGTGAAGAATTTCAACAAATTCTACAAGAGTAGAAGAAAAGAAAGAAGCTCTAAGTCAAGGTCCTACAATGACAAGAGATCTTCCAGTCGAGAGCGCAATTGCTACAATTGTGGGAGACCCGGACACTATTCCAATGAGTGTACGACACCCTACAAAAGAAGAGAAGATTCTCCAAAGAGAAGAAGTATAAGAGAAGAATCACCGCCAAGAGAGAGAAGGAGTAGAGATGATCGTTATGAACGAAGACCCTCACGGAGAAGCAATGATTCGGAAAGGAAGGACAAGTCATCAAAGAGCTACACCAAACAAAGACATCAAGCTCATTTGGTGAATGGGTATCCGGTTCCGACTCTGAACATCACTCCGAGAGAAGCTATCACTCCGACTCTGAACATACTCTAGATGAAGGTGTTGCCGGTATAGCACTTGTGTCAACCAACTCCTATGACATATTTGACTCACCAAATGAAGGAATTGGAAGATGCTTCATGGCTAAAGGCCCTAAGGTAACTCATCCCGAGTATGTTGATTTCAATAGTGATGAAGATGACTTGCTAGGTGATGATGATTTACTTGTTGACAACTCTTGTGATGAATACTATGATGAAACGTCAATTAATCATGCTAAACAAGATAAAACGAATGACAATGATAAGGAGAAGATTGAGCATCTAACTAAAGAACTAAACACTCTTAAGTTAGCTCATGAAACTATCTTCGAAAATCATCGACAACTTTTAAGGGCTCATGAGAAGTTACGCTTTGAACAGCTCAATCTTGAGCAAGAGCATGAGTTCTTAAAGGCAATCAATGATGATCTTCGCAAGAAAAGTTCTTCTTATATTGCCAAGCGTTTACTCTTATCTACTTACATGCCTCAAGTCAAGTCTAGTAACAAGAACAAGAAAGATTCTTCCTCTAGTAGTAACAATGATTATGCTAAATCCAATATTGTTGCTTCTAGTAATTCTCTTGATTCCACTAATGATACTCTTAGCCAAGTTACACTTGAGCAAGAAAATAGCTTATTGAAGGGAATTATAGAGAAAGGTGTATACAAGAGCCTTGCCGGGAGTAAGCAATTCGAGGAAATTGTACGCAAGCAAGGAAGGCACCGGAAGAATCAAGGTGTTGGTTTTGAACGAAAGTTCAATGCCAATGGAGTTGAGTGGGAAGAAGATCAATACCCCAAGACGAAGTTTGTTCCTCAACAAAAGAAGTATGATCCTACTTCCTTCAAGGGGACACAAGCACAAGATGATCTTCCACCACAAGACCACAAGAACAAAGGCAAGGACAAGCTTCAAGAGGAGATTGATACATTTGAAGAAGCACCTAAGGCCTTGGTCAAGTGGGTTCCCAAGACTACGTCAAGTTCTACTTCATCAAGCACAACTACTACACCAAGGATTCCCATCAAGATGATGTGGATCCCGAAGAAGAAGAACTAGAGAGTTCTTGAGGGTGACTCCGCCAACATTCTTCACTCATATCATTATGGCAAGGACAAGTGCAATCAACTTCCACATCTTGCACTAGTTCAAGGAGTCACAAACCCTCATGTTGGTAAGGCAAGGGACAAGGTAACCTAATGTTTTCATGGACATCATATTATGTGTGCATCACTCTATGTCTATGGATATTCTTGTTTGTTCCTTGTGGGACTAACCTGTGTAGGTATTGAAAGTGCAACTCACTCCAAAGGATTGCTCCAAAAGATCTACATCAATATTGAGCATCCACATCTTCAACACCTACATGAAGTCATCATCGACAAAACCCAAGGTTAGTTCATCCCTCTAAGGGGGGATCTCACATCTAGGGGGAGATTAACTCTAAAGAATTGAGTCAAAGCAACTCTAATGATGTGAACATATCAATGCATTATGTAAAAGTGGTAACCCCACTTGAGCTTAAACGATGAGTATGACCTATGATCAAATGTTCTCATTTGACTCCTAAGTCAATATACTCATATATAGATGACCTAGTCATCACCAATTGTTTGATAGATGCTAGAATTGGTTGTGCATGCTTTGCCACATATTTCATTTGTCATTTTATTGTGTGAGCATGTTGGTTGCATATTTTACTCATTCAAGGACATCCACTTGTTGTTTTGATTGATTGGTTTCTTTTTCTTTGACCAAGCGGATGGACAAGAATGCCTAAGAACCTTCTCTAGCTATCTATGCTTTTCTCGTCTCAAACTCTGTTCATGCTACATCACAAAATTTGATCAAGTCAGATTCGAACCACTCTGTGTGAGGAGCACTTGGAGTCCCCGATTCGTCATAGACTTAAACTTCCAAAAATTCTTTGTGATTTTCGGTCTGACCGATTCCTCCATTTCGGTCCTACCGAGATCACTAAGTCGATCTAGGTTTTCAATCTCGATGCAATCGATTTGAACATTTCGGTCACACCGAGTTGCTGTAACTGTTAACAGTTATGCATCTCGGTGCCACCGAGTTGTTCCACTCGGTCACACTGACAGTGTCGGGCTATATATACTCATGGGCAAATTTTGGAAAACTTTCTCCGAAACTCCTCTCCCGCGCATAGCTCGCTCTGCCTACTAGGTCTACGGATCGTCGATTTCGGTCTCCAGCCGCCTCCTGTCGCTGGTCTCCGCCGCCGTCAACGGATTTCTTCTCCGCCGTTGCCGCCATAGCGAGTTCACCGCCGAACTAGGGTATGAACTCGATCACAGTGCTATCCTCATCTAATTCTCAGCACATTGTGTTCGTAATGCATCTTGCCACGATTGTGATACGCCTATCCAGTCAATATGATCCTTAGAATAGATGGGATTCGAAAATTTAGGGTTAGGTTTCCGCCGAAACCATCTCAGACCCACCGAGTTGAAAAACTCGGTCCCACCGATTTGGCTAACACCATTCCACTAGTAAGTCTCGGTCTGACTGAGAATTACAAATCGGTGTGACCGATTCTAGAACTTTGTGAAACCCTAGCAGTCTCGGTGCCACCGAACTACTCGGTCTGACTGAGTTCACTAGTTTAGGTTCCAAAACTGCTTCGGTATCACCGAGTTTGAAAATCGGTAGATCCAAAATGCTTTCTGTGGAAATTAAAACTAAGTTTTTTGAATCATTCTTTTGCAAAAATCTCTGCATTTTGTGATGCTCATCCACTCTATCTCATCTATAACTATTCACAGGGTCAGCAATCAGTGATTTGCAGCATGTCAGACCAAAGTGATAGTCAGGACAAGTCAGTAGAGCATATTCACATGAGTGAGGGCACTAGTCCCTCTAGCAGCTCAGATGAAGGGAGCAGAAGCACTCCAAGCAACTTGCCTAAAGCAGCCACAAGAGCTAGAAGGAAGAGAACCTCAGACTCTGAGGATGAGGATTATGTTGCTGTTGAAGATGACGCTACTTCCAAGAAGGTAGTTCTCAAGAAGGTGCTCAGCTCAACTGCAATAAAACCATGCATGAAGATCAAAAGGCCAGCAGGAAGACAGCCAATGTCCAAAGCCAGAGGATCAACTCAAGTATCTGAAAAGCCTGATCCCAAAGAGCCAGCTGCAAAAGGAAAGAAAAGGAAGGAAAGGGTCAAGAAGACCATGGCCAGAGTTGTTGGGCAACCTTCCATGATGGAAGAGGGAGAAGAGGTTGCTGAACCAGCACCCAAGGCACAAAAGCTGATGGGTGATGCTTTAAAGTCAGGGGCTGCAACATCAAAGCCCAAAGAAGCACCCAAAGCTGCCTCCAAGCCCAAGATTGCACCAAAGAGAAATACCAGGAGTATACCAGCAGCTGAGAAGAACAAGGCCCCAATGCCTGAGGTTGCTGCTGAGGAAGATGAAGAAGGGCAGATCTTAAGGAAACTCAAACCCAAGATTCCAGACCACAATGATGCTCATCCTGTGGCTGAGAACATGAAGATCAGGAGAGACTCAGGGTTGAGGCTATGGAGAGAGTCAGATCCATATGCCACCAGGAGAAGGACTGTTGTAGATTACAGGTTCCACACCAAGGAGCAGCAGACTTCTATGAGACAATCTTGTTGGACAAGAAGCCCATAGTGTGTGATATGAGGTGGGTCGACTGGACCTACATGAAGGAAAATGAGGAACACTATCCTCGAGTGCAAGACAGTTTCATTGCTTGTGGAGTTGCAGATTTTGTTGGGCAGAAGCTCACCAACTGGAATGATGAACTCATTATGCAATTCTACTCCACAGCACATTTCTATCCAGATGGCAGGATAGTTTGGATGTCTGAAGGAACGAGATACCAGTCAACCATTGAGGAATGGGCAAGTCTGATCAATGCCCCAAAGGAGAGTGAAGATGACTTGGATATTTATGCCAAGAAGAAAATGGATCATAACTCAATGTCACATATGTACAAGGAGATCCCTGATGAAGCACTTGAGATTTTCAAGTTTGGATCAGTTCATTTTCTTCTGTCAGGGCTGCCTACGATCAACCAGATCCTAAGGCACACTCTTTTGCCCAAATGAGGTGATCACAACATGATTCGAGGGCATGCAATAAACTTGCTACATGTATTTGATGTGCCCCAGAAATTCAAGGTCATGAGCCTTATGGTTGAAACTATCAAAAGGACTGCAGCAGACCAGAAGAGAAGTTGTGGATATGCTCCACAGATTCAGGAGTTGATTAACTCAAAGATGGGCACAGGAAAATATCAGTTGGATAAAGAACATTTTGCTCTCTATCCAGACTTTGAGGACAATCAAGTTGTCATGAATGAGGATGAACCATCATCAGTGCAAGCTCAAGCAAAGAAGGAGAAATCAAGGAAAGAGAAGGGTGCCAAGATGCCAACTCAAGAGGAGGCATCTGAGTATTTCTTGAAGAACAGGCAGGAGCAGCTTGGTTACTTGATAGCATCAACACTAAGGATTGAGAAGGGGTTGGCCACCCTAACTCAAAACCGGGAGAGCCTGGAAAGGATCATGGAACAAAAATTCGATGATCTTGATGTCAAAGTAACTGAGATTCAGTCTGTTGTGGAACAACTTCAGGATGACATGCAGGAGAGGAAGGGCAAGACAACCACCGATGCATTTGCCAGAGTGCCTAGGGCTCAGAGGTCAGCTGCAGTGCCTGTGACAGACACAAGAGCCACATCATCTGCACCAGCTACAGCTCCTACAGCTCCAGTGCAACCAGCTCCAGCACAAACTCCTCCAGCTCCATCTACATCAACTGAAGCCTTCGTCTAAGGAGTTATCAGGACACCACCACCAC
Source organism: Triticum dicoccoides (assembly GCF_002162155.2). Taxonomy (NCBI): domain Eukaryota; kingdom Viridiplantae; phylum Streptophyta; class Magnoliopsida; order Poales; family Poaceae; genus Triticum; species Triticum dicoccoides. The sequence continues at coordinate 545,897,112 of NC_041383.1, forward strand.
CACCTGAAGACCAAGCCTGAGAGATGATCTAGAACTATGCATTTTCTATGAACTTTTTGGTAACTTGTTGCCAAAGGGGGAGAAAAATGTATAGATCATAGGCTTCGAGAGAGATTTGCTGTTTTTTGTTCTCTCTTGTCTTCTTGGTTAAACTTGTTTGATTGCTTGAGATACTATGCAATTACCTGTGAGACATTGATGATCATGTGTTTGATCATAAGCTACACTTATGCATGTTTGATGATATTATCTTACCTATCCTTATATGATCATTCACTTTGCTTGGTGATAAGTGCATGTATTCAATCTTTATTATTTTGAGCGCTCCACCAAGATGTATGTGACATGGAAGAGTAACCCATAAGCCTAATTCCTTGTGCATTTGCAATCCAAAGCAAATCTTAAAATATGCACAAATTTAGGGGGAGCTCTTGCTTATCACATACTTCTCAAAGCGACAATGTTTTTTAAACCTTATTATCATTTGTCGAAGCTTTGATCTATATGTTGTCATCAATTACCAAAAAGGGGGAGATTGAAAGTGCAACTATCCCTACGTGGTTTTGGTAATTCATAAACAACATATAGCTCATTAAGCTAATGCTATTCCAAGACTAATATTTCAGGAAGCTCAATGAATGGCATGGCATGGATGATGAAAGTGGATCCCCCAAAATATCAAGGACAAAGGATTGGCTCAAGATCAAAAGCTCAAGAATCTACATTTTATATTTCAGTGATCCAAGATCACATTGAGTCTATAGGAAAAGCCAATACTATCAAGGAGGGATGAGGTGTTGCTTAATGAGCCTCTTGCTTCATGTGCTTAGTGATATGCTCAAAATACCCTCAACTACTTTCTCACATCCTCATTTGACCTAAACCCAAAGCCAAAATCGGTCACACCGATTCTTTCTATCCGGCGCCACCGAGTTCAAATGTCATAGCCACTGCCACAAACCCTAGGCAAATCGGTTTCACCAATAGGGATCTCGGTCTCACCGAGATGGGATTGTAATCTCTCTGTTTCCCTTCGTAAAGTTTCGGTCTAACCGGAGTGAGCAATCGGTCCCACCGAGATTGCAATGTAAACTCTCTGTTTCCCTTTTGTAACATTTCGGTCTCACCGAAAAGAGAAAATCGGTCCCACCAAGTTTACCTGACCAACTCTCTGGTTAGCTAATTACCAAAATGGGTCTCACCGAGTTTGTGTAATCGGCCTCACCGAGATTATGTTATGCCCTAACCCTAACCATATCGGTCCTACCGAGTTGCATTTCGGTCCCACCGAAAATCCTAACGGTCACTAGGTTTACTAAATCGGTCTCACCGAGTTTGTTGATTCGGTCCCACCGAGATTGGTAAATTGTGTGTAACGGTTAGATTTTGTGTGGAGGCTATATATACCCCTCCACCTCCTCTTCATTCATGGAGAGAGACATCAGAACAAACCTACACTTCCAACTTACCAGTTCTGAGAGAGAACCACCTACTCATGTGTTGAGGCCAAGATATTCCATTCCTACCATATGAATCTTGATCTCTAGCCTTCCCAAGTTGCTTTCCACTCAAATATTCTTTCCACCAGATCCAAATCATATGAGAGAGAGTTGAGTGTTGGGGAGACTATCATTTGAAGCACAAGAGCAAGGAGTTCATCATCAACGCACCATTTGTTACTTCTTGGAGAGTGGTGTCTCCTAGATTGGCTAGGTGTCACTTGGGAGCCTCCGACAAGATTGTGGAGTTGAACCAAGGAGTTTGTAAGGGCAAGGAGATCGCCTAATTCATGAAGATCTACCGCTAGTGAGGCAACTCCTTCGTGGGCGACGGCCATGGTGCGATAGACAAGGTTGCTTATTCGTGGACCCTTCTTGGGTGGAGCCCTCCGTGGACTCGCGCAGCCATTACCCTTCATGGGTTGAAGTCTCCATCAACGTGGATGTACGATAGCACCACCTATTGGAACCACGCCAAAAACATCCGTGTCTCCAATTGCGTTTGAATCCTCCAAACCCTTCCCTTTACTTTCTTGCAAGTTGCATGCTTTAATTTCCGCTGCCTATATACACTTTGCATGCTTGCTTGATTTGTGTGATGATTGCTTGACTTGTCCAAAGATTGCTAAAATCTGCCAAACTCTAAAATTGGGAAAATGTTAAGTTTTTAATTGGTCAAGTAGTCTAATCACCCCCTCTAGACATACTTCAAGGTCCTACACCCGGACCCTGAAACGACACCCCCGACACCGCGAGACCCCGACACGGCACCCCCGACACCGACACGACACCCTCGACACCTCCCAAAAAAGGTGCTCTTCGACCTTCCAGAGGCTGAAGGGGTCATGTATTTGTGAATTATGAGTTAGGTCGGGTATTCAATTATTATTATGTATATATATATATATTATTAATTAGTTCATGTTATTAGGTATTCAATTTTTTATTATCTTCATGATGATGATACACACTTAATTTTTTTAATTATGTTTATGTTGTACTAATTTCATTTACTCTTTGTCATTGCAGGTGTTGACAGATGTTGTGAGCGGGTCGAAACCGCTCCGAGCCTCCTTCGTCGGTGCATGCTGGGAGGTGTGTTGTTATTCCACCCCCAGCACCTTCGAAGAGCGCTGGTAGACAGCATGCAAACACCAGCGGGCGCTTCTTCTTCAGCCGGGAGAGGTCGGGGGAAGACCAAGAGGGGTGCAGCTAGAGGTGGACGTGGCGGAGGGAGAGGTAGGAAGGTTGTTGCTTCTTCCTTGCCACCCCCCTAGCTAATTCTCTGGACCACCGGAGTCCTCCGTCTCAGGTGGACCCATCTTACTTGGACCCGTCTTTGACTCCGGTCCACGAGCCTCGGGTCACCGAGCCTACGTCCGACGAGACTCGGGTCCTAGAGTCTTCGTCCCAGGAGACTCGGGTCCCAGAGACTTCGTCCCACGTGACTCCGTAGACTAGTGTCCATGCTGATGGTGGCGAGGACACCTTTTCTGATGATAGCTATAGCGAGGGCGAGCTGGTAGAGGGGGGCAAGAAGGTCTACCGGTGTGGTGGTAAAAAGCTCCCGTCCATGCAGGTGACCCGTGACCAGAGGTGGTTGATTGAGCCTAACGGGGAGAAGTAAGTGCATTTACTATTTTGTAACATTTTTCTTTCATGTTTTTCCAAATTAATATCTAATGTGTTGGCCTTGTCATACTGCAGGGGTTGGATACCCGGCTCTGGTGTCTGCAGGCCCAACCAGGTCCTTGGTGTGCTTTCTCGGCACCACTTCACGGGGTGGGTCACGTTTCCCCGTGAGGGTGAGGTTCCACAGCTAGCACTGACCTGGGAGTTGTACGAGGATGCCCCGGCCCCGCTAGAGGAGAGGGTCGTTGGTGTTGTGTGTGAGACGGTGGCCGACATTGTGAGATGGCGGTTTTGGGTAATTTCTCCTTTACAGAATTAAAAATCAATAGTACCTAGTGATTGTACTAAGCAATGTTGTCTTGTTTGATTGCAAACCTTTTACAGGTGTCTTGAGGAACACGAGGCGGACGCGGCTATGGTTCTCGAAGCTGAGTGCAAGCGTCTACTTCAGAACTTACAGCACAAGGCTCTGGTGCAGGCTGTTCGAGACTACTACACCTCGACTAACATCAGGAGGGCCAAGAAGAAGTGTCGCGGCAATTATCTGAGTAAGGGGTGAAGCAAATATGCCCTAGAGGCAATAATAAAGTTGTTATTTATATTTCCTTATATCATGATAAATGTTTATTATTCATGCTAGAATTGCATTAACCGGAAACTTAGTACATGTGTGAATACATAGACAATAGATAGTCTCTCTAGTATGCCTCTACTTGACTAGCTCGTTAATCAAAGATGGTTATGTTTCCTAACCATAGACATGTGTTATCATTTGATGAATGGTATCACATCATTAGAGAATGATGTGATGGATAAGACCCATCCATTAGCTTGGCATTATGATCATTACAGTTTTATAGCTATTGCTTTCTTCATGACTTATACATGTTCCTCTGACTATGAGATTATGCAACTCTATAATACTGGAGGAACACCTTGTGTGCTATCAAATGTCACAATGTAACTGGGTGAATATAAAGATGCTCTACATGTGTCTTCGAAGTTGTTTGTTGGGTTGGCATAGATCAAGGTTAGGATTTTTCACTCTGTGTATCAGAGGTATCTCCGGGCCCTCTCGGTAATGCTCATCACTATAAGCCTTGCAAGAAATATGACTAATGAGTTAGTTGCGGGATGAAGCATTACGGAATGAGTAAAGAGACATGCCGGTAACGAGATTGAATTAGGTATGAAGATACAGACGATTGAATCTCGGGCAAGCAACATACCGATGACAAAGGGAACAACGTATGTTGTTGTGCGGTTTGACCGATAAAGATCTTCGTAGAATATGTAGGACCCAATATGAGCATCCAGGTTCCGCTATTGGTTATTGATCGGAGATGTGTCTCAATCATGTCTACATAGTTCTCGAACCCATAGAGTCTGCACGCTTAACGCTCAATGACGATTTATATTATGAGTTATGTGTTTTTGATGCCCGAAGTTTGTTCGGAGTCCCGAATGAGATCGTGGACATGACGAGGAGTCTCGAAATGGTCGATACATAAAGATTTATATATTGGAAGGTTATGTTCAGACACCGAAATGGTTTTGGAAAGGTTCGGACATTTTCTGGAGTACCGGGAGGTTACCGGAACCCCCCGGGGATTAATGGGCCTTCATGGGCCTTAGTGGAAGAGAGGAGGCAGCAGCCAGGTGGAGGCGCCCCCCAGCCCAAACCGAATTGGACTAGGGGTGGTTGGTGCGGCCCCCCTGTCCTCCTTCTCCTCCACCTCTTTCCCTCTTCTCCTATTCCGAAAAGGAAAGGGGAATCCTACTAGGACTAGGAAGTCCTAGTAGGACTCCCCACACTTGGCGCACCCCCTAGGCCGGCCGCCTTCTCCCCTCCTCCTATATATACGGGGGCAGGGGGCACTGAGGGAGTCCTGGATTAGGGGGTGTCCGGATGACCGGACTATAACCTTTGGCCGGACTCCTGGACAATGAAGATACAAAATTGAAGACTTCGTCCCATGTCTGGATGGGACTTTCCTTAGCGTGGAAGGCAAGCTTGGCGATACGGATATGTAGATCTCCTCCCATTGTAACCGACTCTGTGTAACCCTAGCCCTCTCCGGTGTCTATATAAACCAGAGGGTTTTAGTCCGTAGGACGAACAACAATCATACCATAGGCTAGCTTCTAGGGTTTAGCCTCTCTGATCTCGTGGTAGATCTACTCTTGTACTACCCATATCATCAATATTAATAAAGCAGGAGTAGGGTTTTACCTCCATCGAGAGGGCCCAAACCTGGGTAAAAACATCGTGTCCCTTGTCTCCTATTACCATCCGCCAAGACGCGCAGTTCGGGACCCCCTACCCGAGATCCACCGGTTTTGACACCGACATTGGTGCTTTCATTGAGAGTTCCTCTGTGTCGTCATCTTTAGGCCCAATGGATCCTCCGATCGTCAACAACGAAGCGGTCCAAGGTGAGACTTTTCTCCCCGGACAGATCTTCGTATTCGGCAGCTTTGCACTGCGGGCCAATTCGCTTGGCCATCTGGAGCAGATCAAAAGCTATGCCCCTGGCCATCAGGTCAGATTTGGAAGTTTGAACTACACGGCTAACATCCGCGGAGACTTGCTCTTCGCTGGATTCGAGCCACAGCCAAGCGCGCCGCACTGTCACGATGGGCATGATCTAGCTCTGCCGCCGAACAGTGCCCAAGAGGCCGCCCCAGTGTCCGCTCCGACCCTTTGCTCGGAGCCGACTGTGTCAATCGAGGACGGGTGGCTGGACACCGCCTCGGGGAATGCAATCTCTACGGCGATCGAGCCGAACACCGGCCCTATCCTTTGTCAAACTCATGACTCCAAGGTGCCGGACTCCTTTCCGGACTCCGAACCTTCCGTGCCCCTGCCGATCAAACCCGATTGGGCGCCGGTCATGGAGTTCACCGCCGCGGACATCTTTCAGCACTCGCCCTCCGTCGACATTCTGAATTCACTAAAGTATCTCTCTTTATCAGGAGAGCCCTGGCCGGACTATGGTCAGAGAGGATGGGATGCGGATGACGAATAAATTCAAAGCCCACCCACCACCCACTTCGTAGCCACTGTCGATGATTTAACCGACATGCTCGACTTCGACTCCGAAGACATCAATGGTATGGACGATGATGCAGGAGACGAACAGGAATCAGCGCCTATAGGGCACTGGACAACCACCTCATCTCACGATGTATACATGGTGGACACAACTAAAAGAAACAACGACGAGGGACAAAGGGACGCAACAAGGGATCGTTCCCTTAAAAAGCAATCAAAGCGGCAGCGTAAGCACCGCGCCAAACCCCACCTCGACAGAGACCTAGCCACAGAGCAGGGCGAACCAGCGGACGACGAACATGCCATCGAGCAACCATCCGAACAGGGCAACTTGGGTAAACAAACCGAACAACCCGCCCCCGGTGAAGATAATAGTCTAGACGACCTCACGCCGGACAAGTTTTTGGAGCAGAAGAACCTCCACAAACGGCTCGTCGCCACTGCGCGTAGCCTAAAAAAGTAGATGCACTCAGAATTAGATGGGGCAAAGTACTCAACACCGCAGACAAGTACGACGACAGTCGCCACACAAAGAGCTATCCGAAGCGGAAATTACTGCCAGAGTTTGATGAGGAGGCCTTAGAGCCCACGCAATCAAAAAAATAAAGAAGACACCCAGTCGGATAAATAACCCCATGGCCAACATAGAGCGGCAAAGGGCGCCGCACTCAAGTCGGCACGCGATCCGCACAAGGATTCGCATCAAAAAGACGGCCCAGCCAGATCTATCTACGGGCCAAGAAAGCAAGCTCTAGTAAGCAATGCAACGCAACAAGTATCCGAACATCACGGCACACCCAAATATAGGGGTGCCACACACCCCCTATGTTTCACCGATGAGGTGCTGGACCATGAATTTCCAGCGGGATTCAAGCCCGTAAACATAGAGGCATTCGACGGAACAACAGACCCTGGAGTCTGGATTGAGGATTATATCCTCCACATACACATGGCTAGAGGAGATGACCTCCATGCCATAAAATACTTACCCCTCAAGCTAAAAGGGCCAACCTGGCATTGGCTTAAAATCCTTCCCGAAAACACCATCGGAAGTTGGGACAATCTAAGTCATATAACTCAACAACCCGGAGAGTCAGCCCGGAAACTCCGGAACAGATTTCTTACTAAAAAGAACCAAATAGTCGAATATCCGGACGCCGAAGCCTTAGCAGCTTTCAAACACATCGTTCGAGACGAGTGGCTCGCCAGACACCTCGCCCAAGAAAAGCCAAGAACAATGGCCGCATTAACAAGCCTCATGACCCGCTTTTGCGCAAGAGAGGACAGCTGGTTGGCAAGAAGCAGCACCAGTGATCCAAGTACATCCGAAGTTCGGGATGGAAACGGGAAACCGCGACGTAGCAAGGACCAGCACTGGACCAAGGGAAACAGCCCGAAGAGCACGGTAGTCAATGCCGGATTCAAAAGATCTCGGCAGAATCAGAGAAAGCCGCCCCTCAAGGATAACAGGGACGAGCTATCTAACCTAAACAAAATCTTGGACAAAATATGCCAAATCCACAGTACTCCTGGGAAGCCTGCAAACCATACCCACACAGATTGTTGGGTCTTCAAGCAATCCGGCATACTCAACGCCGAACACAAGGGGCTCGACATACCAAGCGAGGACGACGACGAACCCCACAAGCAAAGCATCGGAGAACAAAAGAAGTTCCCACAAGAAGTCAAAACAGTAAACTCACTTCACGTGACAAAAGGGAAAAACAGAGTGGCGCCTATAGAGATACGCGCCATGCGGCCTATCCCAGAGGAGTCCCGCCACTGGTTGTTACAACCAATCACCTTCGACCATCAGGATTACTCTAGAAGTATCCGGAACGCAGGCTGGACTGCCTTGGTATTAGATCCGATAATTGACGGACTCCACTTTACACAAGTCCTAATGGACGGCGGCAGTGATCTAAACCTGCTATACCAGGACACAATCCGCAAAATAGGGTCAAACCCAACAAAAATTCGCCATGGCAACACTTCCTTTCAAGGGGTAATGCCAGGCCCAGATACCCATTGTACGGGTTCTCTCCTGCTAGAAGTTGTGTTCGGCTTCCCCGACAAATTCCGCCACGAAAAGCTAACCTTTCACATCGCCCCATTTACAAATAGCTATCAAGAACTACTGGGACGCGAAGCTTTCGCCCGCTTTAACGCAATACCGCATTATGTATCCCTTACGCTTAAAATGCCCAGTCCACGAGGCATCATCTCGTTAAAGGGAAATATCGAGTGTTTCTCGAGCGCGGAGGACTGTGCGGCTGCCTTGACAGCCACACACTAAACCAGCTCTGCTAGCCAAAGCACCTAAACAGGTCGTTCAAACCCCGCACATGGCTAGACGAGTCCGGCGTAAACATACAAAGGCTTACTAGTCGTATACCCCCGTACAAGTGGCTTCGCACGCATACAACAAGAGACAATAAAGCTCAATTCTACCCATTTTCCGAATTATACTTTGTTTATTTAAATATAACATAGATTTTCGCACGATTGTTTTCAACTAAGTTCTTCTCTTTTACAGATGAACACCGTGCTACGCCCGTCCAGGATACGGCACAACGGAGACACAGGCGCAGACGTGCAGTAGGGACCCGTTCGAAGGATTCTTTTGAGATTAAGACCCTGCGTAAACCTTTCTCACTGTCTCTTGTTGATACACATCCCCCGGTTTATTGTTATCACCGAGGAGGAGGCTGGCGTCTTGGCATGTGGCCACGTCAGAATTTTGCGCGTACCTGGACACCATGGGCTTCTTACCAAGGGCGTTGTTCAGCCTGTTTTCATAAAGACCGAATACCTTAGGGAGTGTTCAGCGTCGCGAGTTTGGCCTTATATGCATCAGCTTCGAATCATGTCTTTGGTCAAATGTTGGGTTTGCCCGGCTCCTATGTTTTGCTGCCTTACGTTCCGCTCTATCGGCTAAGGCGGCACCAGGAGAACTCTGTAGGATTCCTTCGCATTAACGAAGGGCCGTTTCTCGGTCAGGCACACACGCGCCCCGAATTCCGGTGAGCGTGGTGCCCCTAGGGGCTATATAGTAGCCACACTGTCAAACTCCTATGGCTAAGTGAAAGTGATAAAGCATTATAGTCCGGTTTCCTAGTTCGCTGCGCTATCACCTCCTTAATAGGACCAAGACGTTGTATAAAGTGTGAAAATGCGCCTTCTGCGAACACCCCCACATTATATGCGTGGGGGCTGAAGCCGAAGACTGCCATCTTTCAGGTTATATACACATATACATTAACGGCCGCACAGGAGGTATTCTAATTCTTGAAAGCACAAGTATAAAAAGCTTCTATATTCTATTGAAACATTGTTTTACAATAATACACGTTATTCGAACATAACATCCTTCGAGCACCGCGTCTCTATTAAACGAGCGCCCGGCAGAACTTCCTAAAAATAATTCTCGGCAGGTACTCGGCTTTCGTCCGAATCTTGGGATGCAACCGCACTGGCCTCCATCTCCGCCCAGTATGTCTTGACACGGACAAGAGCCATCTACGCACCCTCTATGCACGCCGACCTCTTCATTGCATTAATACGCGGCACCGCACCAAGGAACTGCTGCACCAAGCTAAAATAACTCTTCAGCTCGGGCCTTTTCGGCCACAGATGACTCACGACATGCTTCATGGCGAGTCCGGATAACCTATTCATCTCCGCCCATGCGGCCAAACGATCGGATACTGAAAGTGGGCGCTCTGGATTGTGGAACTTCGACCAAAAAAGCTTTTCCACTTCGTGGTCATTTTGATCGCGGAAGTGTTCGGCCGCGTCCGCGGCACTCGCCGCCAAGTCCAGATAAGTGTTCGCCGCACTCCACTTCTGGTCCAATGGAGCATACTTAGGATCCCCGAACTTCATCCGCAGCATATAGGGCTTTCCAGCCGTGATATCTCCGGCCTGACGTAGCTCCTCCTTCATAGCTCTCATCATAGAGCGAGTATCCTTGGCCTCGGTAGTGACCTTCTCTAGGTCCTTGTGTGCCACCCGATCTTCTTTTTCAAGAAGCTCGCAGCGGTCGGCAGCATTCTTCAACTTTACAGCCATCTCGGACATTTCCTTCTTGCTTTGGCAGTGAGCAGCCTGTTCGGCTTTCAGCTCTTCAGCCGCCTTTAAGGCAGCCGCATCGCTTTTCCTGGCCTGCTCCTTGGCTTGGACAAGTTCCGCCCGAAGGTTCTCCATGGCAGCGGCACCATCTGCATCAAGCACACATGTTGTAAGGTACAGGCATCAAGCTCCTCTTACCAGGTGTCTTCGGAGAAATTACATACCTTGTGCCTCGTCCAGCCGCTTGTTGACAAGCGCGATGTCGGCATCTGCCACGTCAAGTTGCCGCTTTAGTTCGGCAAATTCATCAGTCCGGCCAGCCAGCGGACACTTCGCCACCTACATAGGAAAGGCGACATATCATACCTGGGATTACGATCCTCGGCGCACCGTAATTTTTGACAACACATTGAGTCTCAGGGGCTACTATCTATACAGGGCGCATTTTATATATACGGATCTGTCAAAAGGTACATCATTTCGTGTACCTCAAAACCTGTCAGTAAACTCCTGACGGCCTCGTACAACCCGCTCTCCACGGATGAAATCCTTCCAATCACCGTATCCATCAACGCACGATGTTCTTTGGAGATAGACGCTCGCCCGAGCAGATCCTTCAGCTCCTCCGACCGTGCACCAGACGGTGTCGGACTCGTCCGATGGCCTTCTTCGAAGGCTGGACACAGAGGGCCTTGGGGTGCCCTATGACTGCCTTCCGGCCCTACCGGATTCAGAGAAACCCTCTGTGACGACACCTCGGGGTCGCCTGCCTCGCAAAGCGGTGCGACAGGGGGAGGTGTTCCACTCTCCATCATCTTCAGACGAAGATCCCCTGAAGATGAGCTCTGCTAAGAAGGGCTGAGATCCGAACTACAAGGTAAAGCTTCGGTTATCTTCCTCAGAATTAAAACAGGGATGTCTCTCATTTTAAAACCTCCCTCTTTACTTACGGCTCGGTGGAGAGATGATCCCCTTGGGGGCGTAATGCGACCGGGGCACCCCCCGGCGCCAGACCCTCTGACAAAGATTTCTTCCCCCGCTTTGAGGTCGTAGCCTCCGGGTCTTCAGAGGCGGTCCTCTTCTTCCCCTGGTTAGAGGAATTCTCGATTCCTCCTTTCCTGACAGCCTCCTTCGGGGAGGCCATAGCTTCCTTATTCCCCTCTTCGCCTTCTTCCGAAGGCGCAACCTCCAGCATCCTGGTTAACACGGGATCCGGCGTGGTCTCAGGGAGGGGGGCCGGACACCTGATTAGCTTTGCTTTCTCTATCCACTCCTAAGGGACAACTCTTTTAAGGGTGATTTTGTGATAAATATACGGATATCGAGTCCGGGTATAGGGCTACTTACTTGAGTATCCGGGCGATTGCAGCTCAGACCTGCGTCCTTGGACGAGTCCGGACACATTGCTTGTGATCCGAAGAACAATTTGTACACCTCCACAGGCGTCGCGCCCATAAAATGTTGGAGGGCTCGCGGTCCTTCCGTATTAAACTCCCACAGGCGGAGGGGGCGGCGTTTACAGGGCAGGATGCAGCGAATCAACATAACCTGCGTCACTACGGCCAGATTGATATCTCTTTCTAGGAGATCTCGAACGCGGCCCTGCAACAAGGGCACGTCCTTGGACGGCCCCCAGTTAAGCCCTTTATTGACCCATGACGCCAGCTGTGGTGGGGGACCTGAGCGAAAGGCAGGTGGCGCCACCCATTTGGTGCCCCTGGGAGCTGTGATATAAAACCACTCTTGTTGCCATAAGCTGAACTCCTCTTGAAAAGAGCCCTCGGACCATGGAGCATCAGCATTCTTGCTTATAACAGCACCTCCGCACTCTGCGTGCTGCCCCTCGATCATCTTCGGCTCTACTTTGAAGGTCTTAAGCCACAACCTGAAGTGAGGAGTAATACGGAGGAAGGCCTCGCACACGACAATGAATGATGAGATATGGAGGATGGACTCCGGAGCTAAGTCATGAAATTCCAGCGCGTAATAAAACATGAGCCCCCTCACGAAGGGGTCCGTCGGGAAGCCTAGCCCGCGAAGAAAGTGAGACGCAAACACCACGCTTTCACCAGGCTTGGGAGTGGGAATAACCTGCCCTTGAGCAGGCAGCCTGTGTGAGATTTCGCCGGTTAGATACCTGGCATCTCTTAGCTTTTGCATGTCTTCTTCCGTAACGGAGGAAGGCATCCACCGGCCTTGAAGGTCGGAGCCGGACATCATCGAAGGTCCGAAGCGTCTGAATCTGGAGCTTTGGGTGTTGGAACTCAAGGCGAGAGGCGGATTTGATTAGGATTGAGAGAAAGGAGTCGAGCCTTGGTCTCTTTATAAAGAGGTTGAATACCAAGAGCCCTCCCTGTGACTGTTTGGGACTCGCCTTCATGAGACTGGTTCTACCGACGTGCTTTGCACACATGTGCCTAGCGGGTGGTTGTTTCTCCAACTTTAGTTTAATCGAATTTTACTACGGCCGGTCCTTGTTGAAGGTTAAAACATCACACTTGACGAAAAATTGTTGTGGTTTTGATGTGTAGGTAAGAACGGTTCTTGCTAGAAGCACGTAGCAGCCACGTAAAACTTGCAACAACAAAGTAGAGGATGTCTAACTTGTTTTTGCAGGGCTTGTTGTGATGTGATATGGTCAAGACATGATGATATATAAATTGTTGTATGAGATGATCATGTTTTCTAACAGAGTTATCGGCAACTGGCAGGAGCCATATGGTTTCCGCTTTATTGTATGAAATGCAATCGCCTTGTAATTTCTTTACTTTATCACTAAGCGGTAGCGATAGTTGTAGTAGCAATAGTTGGTGAGACGACAACGACGCTACGATGGAGATCAAGGTGTCAAGCCGGTGATGATAGAGATCATGACGGTGCTTTGGAGATGGAGATCAAAGGCACAAGATGATGATGGCCATATCATGTCACATATTTTGATTGCATGTGATGTTTATCTGTTATGCATCTTATTTTGCTTAGTATGGAGGTAGCATTATAAGATGATCCCTCACTAAATTTCAAGGTATAAGTGTTCTCCCTGAGTATGCACCGTTGCTACAGTTCGTCGTGCTGAGACACCACGTGATGATTAGGTGTGATAAGCTCTACGTTCACATACAACGGGCACTACAAAAAAAATACACTTCCATGATGATATGTGTTTGTCACAGTAGGTCGCATTTTTTGTCATGCATGTACATCCATGACGATTTTATGACAGAATCAAGATAGTCATACCTGTACTGTTGTAGAAGTGTTCCATGACATTACCAAATTTATCATCACGGAAGTGACCACTTCCATGACGATAAATCGCGCGTCACAGAAGAGCTTTCGTCAAGGGTGACCGACACATGGCATCCGCCGTAACGGAACGCGGTTAAGCTATCGGGTCGGGTTTTGGATCCGACAACCCGTTAACAGCCCTGACCAATGGAGATTTTCTACGTGTAAAAGCATCATTGGCTGGAGGAGACATGTGTCAGCTCCGCGTTGGCACATGTGTCACTCATCCAATGGGCGAGACGCGCCTATGATATGTTGACACATGGACCGGCCCATCAAGTTTAAATGGGCCGGCCCAACTAAAGGCCCACAAGATATTGCGGACCATAACGGGTCGTCCCAGCTAAAGGCCATCAAGATTTTGCATACCATAATGGACTGGCCCAGCTAAAGGCCCACAAGATTTTGCGGGTCATAATGGGCCGTCCCAGGTAAAGGCCCACAAGATTTTTGTGTGCCATAATGGGCCGGCCCAGGTAAAGGCCCACAAGATTCTTGCAGATCATAATGGGCTGGCCCAGCTAAAGGCCCACAGATTTTGCCGACATTAATGGGCCGGCCCAGCTGTAGGCCCACAAGATTTTGAGGACCCTAGTAGGCCGGCCCATTAACTGGCTGCCATGGTTTGGGCCAAATGCTGCCCCATATTTGATCCGGTCCATTAATGGACTGCCATGTTCCGGGCCTAATAATGGCCCATATGAGATCCGGCCCGTTAAAAGCCTACCATGTTCTGGGCCAAATTATGGCCCAGATCAAGCCCTGCCCTTTAAGAGACTTTGGGCTAAATTATGGCCCATATCAGATTTGGCCCGTCAACAGTCCTCTATGCTTTTGGGCCCACTTGCTAAAGGCCCATTTAGTAATTCGACCTGATATTAGTTTTGGCCTGTTCAGGGACCGTTTAACATTTCATGCCTATATTAATTTTGGCCTGTTAAAAGCCTGTCATTGATATGTCTCCAACTTATCTATAATTTTTGATTGTTCCATGCTATTATATTACCCCTTTTGGATGTTTATGGGCTTTATTCCACACATTTATATCATTTTTGGGACTAACCTACTAACCGGAGGCCCAGCCCGTATTGCTGTTTTTTTGCCTATTTCAGTATTTCGAAGAAAAGGAATATCAAACAGAGTCCAAACGGAATGAAACCTTCAGGAGCGTGATTTTTGGAACGAACGTGATCCGAAGAGCTTGGAGTGCAAGTAAAGAAGCTCCCGAGGACCCCACGAGATAGGGGGCCGCGCCCCCTGTAGGGCGCACCCCCTGTCTCGTGGGCCCCTCGGGCATCCGCCGACGTACTTCTTCCTCCTATATATACCTACGGACCCCGAAAACATCCAGGAGCACCACGAAACACAATTTCCACCGTCATAACCTTCTGTATCCGCGAGATCCCATCTTGGAGCCTTCGCCGGCACTCTGCCGGAGGGGGAATCGACCACGGAGGGCTTCTACATCAACATCCTTGCCCCTCCTATGAGTTGTGAGTAGTTTACCATAGACCTACGGGTCCATAGTTATTAGCTAGATGGCTTCTTCTCACCTTTTGGATCTCAATACAATGTTCTCCCCCTCTCTTGTCGAGATCTATTCGATGTAATCTCTTTTTGCGGTGTGTTGGTCGAGATCCGATGAATTGTGGGTTTATGATCAAGTTTATCTATGAATAATATTTGAATCGTCTCTGAATTCTTTTATGTATGATTGAGTTATCTTTGCGAGTCTCTTCGAATTATCAATTTGGTTTGGCGTACTAGATTGGTCTTTCTTGCCATGGGAGAAGTGCTTAGCTTTGGGTTCAATCTTGCGGTGTTCTTACCCAATGACAGAAAGGGTTGCAAGACACGTATTGTATTGTTGCCATCGAGGATAACAAGATGGGGTTTACATCATATTGCATGAGTTTATCCCTGTACATCATGTCATCTTGCTTAATGTGTTACTCTGTTCTTATGAACTTAATACTCTAGATGCAGGCAGGAGTTGGTCGATGTGTGGAGTAATAGTAGTAGATGCAGGCAGGAGTCGGTCTACTTGTTATGGATGTGATGCCTATATACATTATCATGCCTAGATAATCTCATAACTATGCGCTTTTCTATCAATTGCTCGACATTAATTTGTTCACCCACTGTAATACTTATGCTATCTCGAGAGAAGCCTCTAGTGAAACCTATGGCCCCGGGGTCTATCTCTTATCATATTTGCTTTCAATGTACTTTTATTTGCATCTTTACTTTTTGCATCTATATGATAAAATAGCAAAAATATATTTATCTTATCATACTATCTCTATCAGATCTCACTTTCGCAAGTGGCCGGGAGGGGATTGACAACCCCTTTATTGCGTTGGTTGCGAGTTCTCAGTTTGTTGGTGTAGGTGTGTGGGACTTTTGAGGAGCCTCCTACTGGATTGATACTTTGGTTCTCAAAACTGAGGGAAATACTTACGCTACACTTGCTGCATCACCCTCTCCTCTTCGGGGAAAACCAATGCTAGCTCAAGACGTAGCAAGAAGGATTTCTGGCGCCGTTGCCGGGGAGGTCTTCGCTCAAGTCAAGACATACCAAGTACCCATCACAAACCCATCTCCCTCACATTTACATTATTTGCCTCTCATTTTCCTCTCCCCCACTTCACCCTTGTCGTTTTATTCGCCCTCTCTTTCCCAATCTCCTCCTCTCTTTTCGCTTGCCGTTTTTCTGCTTGCTTGCTTGTGTGTTGGTTTACTTGTTGCCATGGCGCAAGATAATACCAAATTGTGTGATTTATCGAATACCAATAATAATGATTTCCTTAGTACTCCGATTGCTCCTCTTAATGATGTTGAGTCTTGTGAAATCAATGTTGCTTTGCTAAATCTTGTTATTAAGATCAATTCACCGGCCTTCCTAGTGAAGATGCCGCTACTCATCTAAACAATTTTGTTGATTTGTGTGATATGCAAAAGTAGAAAGATACGGATAAGAATATTGTCAAATTGAAGTTATTTCCATTTTAACTTAGAGATCGTGCTAAAGTTTGGTTTTCATCTTTGCCTAAAAATATCATTGATTCTTGGAACAAGTGCAAAGATGCTTTTATCTCTAAGTATTTCCCTCCCGCTAAGATTATCACTCTTAGGAATGATATCATGAATTTTAAACAACTTGATCATGAGCATGTTGCCCAATCTTGGGAAAGAATGAAATTGATGCTTCGCAATTGCCCTACTCATGGTTTGAATTTATGGATGATCATACCAAAATTTTATGCCGGTTTGAACTTTGCTTCTAGAAATCTCTTAGATTCGGCCACGGGAGGCACCTTTATGGAAATCACGTTAGGAGATGCTACAAAACTTCTTGATAATATTATGGCTAATTATTCTCAATGGCACACCGAAAGATCTTCTAGTAAAAAAGTGCATGCTATAGAAGAAATCAATGTTTTGAGTGGAAAGATGATGAACTTATGAAGATGTTTGCTACTGAAAATACTCCTCTTGATCCTAATGATATGCCTTTGTCTTCCTTGATTGAGAATAATAATGAATCTATGGATGTGAATTTTGTTGATAGGAATAGTTTTGGAAACAATGCTTATAGAGGAAATTTTAATGCTAGACCGTTCCCTAGTAATTCCTCTAATAATTATGGAAATTCCTACAATAATTCTTATGGTAATTTTAATAAGATGCCCTCTGATTTTGTGAATAGTGTGAAAGAATTCATGATTTCTCAAAAGAATTTTAATGCTTTGCTTGAAGAAAAATTGCTCAAAGTTGATGATTTGGCTAGGAACGTTGATAGACTTTCACTTGAAGTTGATTCTCTTAAAATTAGATCTTCCACTCCTAAGCATGATATCAATGAGTCTCTCAAAGTAATGAGAATTTCCATTGACGAGTGCAGGGAAAGAACCTCTAGATTGCATGCTAAAAAAGAAAGCTTTATAAAAGCGTGTTCTTCTAGTTTTTGTGAAAATAATGATGAGGATCTTAAAGTTATTAATGCATCTCTGATTAGATCTATGTTTTGCAATATGAATTTTGATGATTATGGGACTGATGATGAATCAACTTTGCCTAAAAGGCGTCCCAAGAATTCAGAGTCTTTATATCTTAATACTAAAATTGGTAAGAGTGAGATTGGAGAATCCTCAACTTCTAATAATGTTGAACCCACTATCTCGGATTTCATGGAATTTGACTATGATAATTGCTCTTTAAAAGGTTGTATTTCCTTGTTGCAATCCGTTGTTAATTCTCCTCATGCTTATAGTCAAAACAAATCTTTTACCAAACATATTGTTGATGCCTTGATGCAATCTTATGATGAAAAACTTAATTTGGAAGTTTCTATACCTAGAAAACTCAATGATGAGTGGGAACCTACTATAAAGATTAGAATTAAAGATTATGAGTTTTTTGCTTTGTGTGATTTGGGTGCTAGTGTTTCCACGATTCCGAAAACTTTATGTGATATTCTAGGTTTCCATGATGTTGATGATTGATCTTTAAATTTGCACCTTGCGGATTCCCCCATTAAAAAGCCTATGGGAAGGATCAATGATGTTCTTATTGTTGCAAATAGAAATTTGGTGCCCGTAGATTTTATCGTTCTTGATATAGATTGCAATCTTTCTTGCCCTATTATTCTTGGTAGACCTTTCATTAGAACAATTGGTGTGATTATTGATATGAAGGAAGGGAACATTAGATTCCAATTTCCCTTAAAGAAAGGAATGGAGCACTTTCGAAGAAAGAAAGTCAAATTACCTTATGAGTCTATCATGCATGCTACTTATGAATCAAGTGCCAAAGATGGCACTACTTGAATCTATCTTCGCTTTTATGCCTAGCTAGGGGCGTTAAACGATAGCGCTAGTTGGGAGGCAACCCAATTTTTCTTTATGTTTTTTGTTTTTCTCCTGTTTAGGAATAAATCTTGCATCTACTCTCTGGTTAGATGTGTTTTTATCTTTTATTTAGTGTTTGTGCCAAGTAGAACCTATAGGATAAACTACGATGATAGTTGATTTGATTCTGCTGAAAAACAGAAACTTTGCGCTCACGAGAAAAAATTCAATAAATCACAGAAACGTGATTTTGCATTGATTCTTCTTGCTGCTGATCAATAAATAAATTGTCCAGTACTTCCTATTTTTTTAGGATTTTTAGACCTCCAGAAGTTTGCGTTAGTTACAGATTGCTACAGACTGTTCTGTTTTTGACAGATTCTGTTTTTCGTGTGTTGTTTGCTTATTTCAATGCATCTATGGCTAGTAAATTAGTTTATAAACCATAAGGAAGTTGGAATAAAGTAGGTTTAACACCAAAATAAATAAATAATGAGTTCATGGCAGTACCTTATGTGGTGGTTTTGTTTTCTTTCACTAACGGAGCTTATAAGATTTCCTGTTGAGTTTTGTGTTGTGAAGTTTTCAAGTTTTGGGTAAAGCTTTTATTGACTATGGAATAAGGAGTGGCAAGAGGCTGAGCTTGGGGATGCACATGGCACCCCAAGATATTCAATAATAGCCAAAAGCCTAAGCTTGGGGATGCCCCGGTAAGGCATCCCCTCTTTCGACTTCCTTCATTGGTAACTTTACTTGGAGCTATATTTTTATTCGCTACATGATATGTGTTTTGCTTGGAGCGTCGTGTATTATATTAGTCTTTGCTTTTTAGTTTACCACAATCATACTTGCTGTACACACCTTTTGGGAGAATACTATTTGATGATAATTTGCTAGAATGCTTAGTGCTTCACTTATATCTTTTAGAGCAAGGCGGTGGAATAATTTTGAAGAAATTGCTAGTCTCTCATGCTTCACTTATATTATTTTGAGAGTCTTTTAGAACACCATGGTATTTGCTTTGGTTACAAAGTTGGTCTTAGAATGATGATCATCCAAGTTTGGTATAATAAAAACTATCATAGAAAAAGAATTGGATGCTATGATCAACTTAATGCTTGATAATTGTTTTGAGATATAAAGGTAGTAATGTTAGGGTCATGCTAGTGGGTAATTATGAAATTGAGAAATACTTTTGTTGAAGTTGGCAAGTCCCGTAGCATGCACATATGGTAAAAGTTGTGTGACAAATTTGTTGCATGAGGTGCTCTTTTGAGTTTCTTCCTTATGAGTGGCAGTCGGGGACGAGCGATGGAATTTTTTCCTTCCAATCTATCCCTCTTGGGGCATGCGTAGTAGTACTTTGCTTCGAGCGCGAAGTAGACTTTTGCAATAAGTATATGAGTTCTTTTTTGACTAATGCGACTCCATGGACATATGCACACTTATCCTTTTACTTTTCCATCCTTTATTATTACCGCGCAACTCTCGTCGGTATTGGACCCTTTATTTACCTTCCTCAAAACAACCACCATACCTACCTATTATGGCATTTCCATAGCCATTCCGAGATATATTGCCATGCAACTTTCCACCGTTTCGTTTATTATGACACGTTTCATCATTGTCATATTGCTCTTTGCATGATCATGTAGTTGACATTGTATTTGTGGCAAAGCCACCTTCATAATTTTCATACATGTCACTCTTAATTCATTGCATATCCCGGTACACTGCCGGAGGCATTCATATAGAGTCATATCTTGTTCTAGCTTTGAGTTGTAATTCTTGAGTTGTAAATCCATAAAAGTGTGATGATCTTCATTATTAGAGCATTGTCCTAGTGAGGAAAGGATGATGAAGGCTATGATTCCCCCAAGTCAGGATGAGACTTCGGACTTTACAAAAAGAAAAAAATGAGAAAAGAAAAAAAATGAGAAAGGACAAAAAGAAAAAAAAAAGAGGCCAAAGAAAAGAAAAGAAAAAAAGAGAAAAGAAAAAAGGAAAAAGAAAAAAAGAGAGAAAAATAATAAAATGGGAGAAAAAGAGAGAAGGGACAATTGCTACTATCTCTTTTTCCACACTTGTGCTTCGAAATAGCACCATGATCTTCATGATAGAGAGTCTCATATGTTGTCACTTTCATATACTAGTGGTAATTTTTCATTATAGAACTTGGCTTGTATATTCCAATGATGGGCTTCCTCAAAGTGCCCTAGGTCTTCATGAGCAAGCAAGTTGGATGCACACCCACTTAGTTTCCTTTGTTGAGCTTTCATATATTTATAGCTCTAGTGCATCCGTTGCATGGCAATACCTACTGACTCACATTGATATCTATTAATGGGTATCTCCATATAGCCCGTTAGTACGCCTAGTTGATGTGAGACTATCTTCTCCCTTTTTGTCCTCACAACCACCGTATACCACCATAGTGCTATGTCCATGGTTTGCGCTCATGTATTGTGTAAGAGTTGAAAAAGTTGAAGCGCATTAAAAAGTATTAACCAATTGCTTGGCTCATCATCGGGGTTGTACATGATGGGAGTATTTTGTGTAATGAAAATGAACCATGGCCTAACTATATGATTTTGTAGGGATAAGCTTTCTTTGGCTATGCTATTTTGATAGGACATGATTATTTGTTAGTATGCTTTGAAGCATTATTATTTTTATGTTTTATAAGCTTTTATTTTGAATCATTTGGATCTGAACATTCATCCCACAATAAAGAAAATTACATTATGAATTATGCTAGGTAGCATTCCACATCAAAAATTTCTTTTTTATCATTTACCTACTCGAGGACGAGCAGGAATTAAGCTTGGGGATGCTTGATACGTCTCCAACGTATCTATAATTTTTGATTGTTCCATGCTATTATATTACCCCATTTGGATGTTATGGTCTTTATTATACACATTTTTATCATTTTTGGGACTAACCAACTAACCGGAGGCCCAGCCCGTATTGCTGTTTTTTGCCTATTTCAGTATTTCGAAGAAAAGGAATATCAAACGGAGTCCAAACGGAATGAAACATTCGGCAGCATGATTTTTGGAACGAACGTGATCCGGAGAGCTTGGAGTGCAAGTCAAGAAGCTCCTGAGGACCCCACGAGATAGGGGGTCGCGCCCCCCCCTGTAGGGTGCGTCCCCGTGTCTCGTGGGCCCCTCGGGCGTCCACTGACGTACTTCTTCCTCCTATATATACCTACGGACCCCGAAAACATCCAGGAGCACCACGAAACACAATTTCCACCGCCGTAACCTTCTATATCCGCGAGATCCCATCTTGGAGCCTTCGTCGGCACTCTGCCGGAGGGGGAATCGACCATGGAGGGCTTCTACATCAACATCCTTGCCCCTCCTATGAGTTGTGAGTAGTTTACCACAGACCTATGGGTCCATAGTTATTAGCTAGATGGCTTATTCTCTCTTTTTGGATCTCAATACAATGTTCTCCCCCTCTCTTGTGGAGATCTATTCGATGTAATCTCTTTTTGCGGTGTGTTTGTCGAGATCCGATGAATTATGGGTTTATGATCAAGTTTATCTATGAATAATATTTGAATCTTCTCTAAATTCTTTTATGTATGATTGAGTTATCTTTGCAAGTCTCTTCGAATCATCAATTTGGTTTGGCCTACTAGATTGGTCTTTCTTGCCATGGGAGAAGTACTTAGCTTTGGGTTCAATCTTGCAGTGTTCTTACCCAGTGAAAGAAAGGGTTGCAAGACACGTATTGTATTGTTGCCATCGAGGATAACAAGATGGGGTTTACATCATATTGCATGAGTTTATCCCTCTACATCATGTCATCTTGCTTAATGCGTTACTCTGTTCTTGTGAACTTAATACTCTAGTTGCAGGCAGGAGTCAGTCGATGTGTGGAATAATAGTAGTAGATGCAGGCAGGAATCGGTCTACTTGTTATGGACGTGACGCCTATATACATGATCATGCCTAGATAATCTCATAACTATGCGCTTTTCTATCAATTGCTCGACAGTAATTTGTTCACCCACCGTAATACTTATGCTATATCGAGAGAAGCCTCTAGTGAAACCTATGGCCCCCGGGTCTATCTCTTATCATATTTGCTTTCAATCTACTTTTATTAGCATCTTTACTTTTTGCATCTATATTATAAAATACCAAAAATATGTTTATCTTATTATACTATCTCTATCAGATCTCACTTTCGCAAGTGGTCGTGAAGGGATTGACAACCCCTTTATTGCGTTGGTTGCGAGTTCTTAGTTTGTTTGTGTAGGTGTGTTGGACTTTTGAGGAGACTCCTACTGGATTGATACCTTGGTTCTCAAAACTGAGGGAAATACTTACGCTACACTTGCTGCATCACCCTCTCCTCTTCGGGGAAAACCAATGCTAGCTCAAGATGTAGCAGTCATATAGTTGGGCCTAACTACGACCCGGTTTGCATCGGCCTGCTCACAGCCGATATCTGATTGGTCCAAACAAGGACCGAGACAATTTTGGCCTGTTAAAAGCCCATGATTTTATTCGCACAATCATGGGTCGGGGTCCATTTCAGGCTGATGCCGGCATGTGAGCTGTTCGGCACGTTTCATGCCCAACCTACTTCTCAGCCTCCTGAAAGCCCATTGAGTTTTCTTGCGAAAAGAGGATCGGGGGTTACTCGGCCTGTTAAAGGGCCCAATCTACTAGTGGTCGGGTTTACTTTTGGCCTTTTAATGGACCAAGATGACGGGGCCCATGATGCGGATCATATACATCGTGGTTGCATGACAGCCCGATTATGTACCATAATTTTACGGTTTGGTCGGTTTACTGCGAAGACAGGATATATATACAGTAAAATAACTGCAGCATCGTGAATAAGAAAAAACCTGGACTATACAATAAAGAAATTACGGCATATTACATCCACTGGGCATCAAAGTACACCACTATGATAATAAAGCACAAGCAGACAGCAGACTACATACACTGGGCATCAAAGATCGCCACCAGTGCAAATAAACACACCGACAAAATAATATACAAAACCGACAGCACCTCAATAGAGTTCAAGAAAGGTTAGCCCTGCTGGGGAGCTGCAGCGCAAGCAGCTGAGCAAGCTGATGAGACTGCGCTTGTTCAACACTTATATCTTCCTCACTCTGAAAGATAAACAAGTAGACAGATGACAGGTTTTGCACATAAAAGTATCAGTGCTGACAATTCATCACATTTCTTACTAACGAATAAAGTGACACAATTTAAAATTGCATTAACACAATATGGTATTGTTTAGGTCAAGACATGGCAGGAAATGGCATTGTTAGGAGTTGGCAGCTTCACGACACCACTGGATTACAGATCAAGAACTCAGAAATATCAATGGTTAGTGTGCTGTCAATTTATCCCACTTCAGATTGGCAAATAAAGAGACGGTTTAAGTAATAATAGAATGATATGACATTGTTCATAGTTAAGACATTGCAGAATATGACATTGTGCTGTAGTGTGTAGGTTCACCACACCCCTGGATTACGGATGAAGAATAGAAGCATACATGCAGTGCAAAAGAAGATCACTTGCTCTGTATAGTTTAATTTACATGATATGAAGAAGGAACTTGGTTGTACAACTGAAAACTTAAATTGAGAAGGACAAACTTTTGTTTATGAACTACATAATAAACTTTAAACATGCAATTTGATGCGAACACCAAAAATAAACAGTTGTTGCAGTCATGCCTAACCAAATATACACAAAAAAGTTTGAAAGCTTGAGAAGGACAAACTTACATTATTGGTGAAGACAGGCTCTATAAAGCCCTTGTCCATGCTGATGGGGGGGGGGGGAATTCAAGAAGTTTACCACAGAATCTTCTTCATAAGCATTGCCTTTATTCTACATTTTGTTAATAGTAAATATAGATGTGATAATATACGAAAAAATGGAGAATATTTAAGATAAGATGAAGAGTGATGCTACATAACCAAGTAGCTATAAATGTAACTGCAGCGATACAAGCAAAAGGTATAGCAAAGAGCAATACACAGCTAAACTTCTTTAGTACCAACCTTATGGTAAGAGTAAATATAGATGTGATGTGTAGAAAATGGAGGGCAAAGGAAAATAAGCTGCAGAGTGATGGTACATGAACAACTACCTGTCAATATAAGTACATTGATAAAGGACAGCATGTACTTACCAGAACAATGCAGAGCTAAAAAATTCATTGCCATTGGATATATTCTACACTAATGTAACCATTCGTATAGATTAGATAATTTGGAGCGAACAATTGATAAGCAAGCTATCATGCATACTGCTGTCACATAATGAACCAGGTATGTATGCAAGTACAGTGATACAGGACAACAGGTACTAACAAGAGCAAAACAGCGGGCATCATATTTGCGATATCTTGTCGTTCTTTTCAAACCGGAATTCTTCTTCGAGCAGATTTCCTACAAAAAAGATCCGTAAGGCACATGCGGAAAAGTGGAAGTTCAAATTGTCATGTGGTTTCATAGACAGTACCTCATCCTGGGAACGAGACCAGTGCATAAAAAGGTTTTTCCATTCAATGTCTTCTAAATTTAGCACAAGAGACTTCACCAGAAATTCGTTTATAGACTTGCCATCAAAGTGTGATTTCCTCAAGTAACACCGATACTGCTGCAATGCTTCCTTGAAAAGCACAAGCAAGCTTTGCTCGTCGTGACTATCCACATTGACCCTCGCCTAGTTTCAACAATGTAATGTAAATCATTGATGTGTTCAATCAGCAGAAAACGGGAAAATAATAACCATGAATAATAGCACTTACACGTAAGTTGGACAGGAAGATGTGAAAATGGTGTTTGTCTTCACTATAATCTTCCCATGATGGGAATATATGCACGTAGTCCCTAACAACATTGAAAGCATTGTCTTTTAAACTGGGAATAAATGGAATGGGGTTCCGATCTGCAGGAATTGGCCGTCTCTGTAGTTGGGATAGGTCTTCAGCCGGTGGACTGATACGTCTCCAACGTATCTATAATTTATGAAGCATTCATGCTATTATATTATCTGTTTAGAATGATTATGGGATTTATTATACAGTTTTAAATTACTTTTGGGACTAACCTATTAACCGGAGGCCCAGCCCATATTGCTGTTTTATTGCTTGTTTCAGTATTTCAAAGAAAAGGAATATCAAACGGAGTCCAAACGGAACGAAACCTTCGGCAGCGTGATTCTTTGGAAGAATATCATACGGGAGACTTGGCGTTCAAGCCAGGGGAGCTTCGAGGAAGCCAGGAGATAGGAGGGCGCGCCCACCTTCCCTGGGCGCGCCCCCGTGTCTCGTGGGCCCCTCGAGCACCCCCCGACCGACTTCTTTCGCCTATATAGTCCCACGTACCCTAAAAACATCAACGGAGAAGATAGATCGGGAGTTCCGCCGCCGCAAGCCTCTGTAGCCACCAAAAACCTCTCGGGAGCCCATTCCGGCACCCTGCCGGAGTGGGGGATCCCTCACGGGTGGCCATCTTCATCATCCCGGCACTCTCCATGACGAGGAGGGAGTAGTTCACCCTCGAGGCTGAGGGTATGTACCAGTAGCTATGTGTTTGATCTCTCTCTCTCTCTCTCTCTCTATCGTGTTCTCTCTCGTGTACCCTCTATGGCATGATCTTGATGTATCCCGAGCTTTGCTATTATAGTTGGATCTTATGGTGTTTCTCCCCCTCTACTCTCTTGTGATGAATTGAGTTTTCCCTTTGAAGTTATCTTGTCGGATTGAGTCTTTAATGATTTGAGAACACTTGATGTATGTCTTGTCGTGCTTATCTATGGTGACAATGGGATATCATGTGCCACTTGATGTATGTTTCGGTGACCAACTTGTGGGTTCCGCCCATGAACATATGCATAGGGGTTGTCACACGTTTTCGTCTTGACTCTCCGGTAGAAACTTTGGGGCACTCTTTGAAGTACTTTGTGTTGGTTGAATAGATGAATCTTAGATTGTGTGATGCATATCATATAATCATGCCTATGGATACTTGAGGTGACAATGGAGTATCTAGGTGACATTAGGGTTTTGGTTGATTTGTGTCTTAAGGTGTTATTCTAGTAAGAACTCTTGAATAGATTGATCTGAAAGAATAACTTTGAGGTGGTTTCGTACCCTACCATAATCTCTTTGTTTGTTCTCCGCTATTAGTGGCTTTGGAGTGACTCTTTGTTGCATGTTGAGGGATTGTTATATGATCTATCTATGTTATAACTTTTGAGAGAACTTGCACTAGTGAAAGTATGAACCTTAGGCCTTGTTTCCTACAGTTGCAATACCATTTACGCTCACTTTTACCACTAGTTACCTTGCTGTTTTTATAATTTCAGATTACAAATACCTTTATCTACCATCCATATTGCACTTGTATCACCATCTCTTCACCGAACTAGTGCACCTATACAATTTACCATTGTATTGGGTGTGTTGGGGACACAAGATACTCTTTGTTATTTGGTTGCAGGGTTGCTTGAGAGAGACCATCTTCATCTTACGCCTCCCACGGATTGATAAACCTTAGGTCATCCACTTGAGGGAAATTTGCTACTGTCCTACAAACCTGTGCACTTGCAGGCCCAACAACGTCTACAAGAAGAAGGTTGTGTAGTAGACATCAAGCTCTTTTCTGGCGTTGTTGCCAGGGAGGTGAGTGCTTGAAGGTATATCTTTAGATCTTGCAATCGAATCTTTTTGTTTCTTGTTTTATCACTAGTTTAGTTTATAAAAGAAAACTACAAAAAATGGAATTGAGTTTGTCTCATATGCTTCATTTTTTAAATATCTTTCATGAAAATGATGGAAAGGAAAATTGTGCTCAAGTGCTATAAGAAGAAATCTATAAAATGTTTGTCACTAAATCTTTGAATAATGAGCATGATTGCAATGTTGTTAGTATTAACTCTTTGAATATCCATAGTACTAATGATGATTGCACTAGTCATGATGAAAATATCTCTTATGAGCATGTCAACTTGTGTCGAGTGCATGTTTGCATGAACACGCCAAATAGAGAAGTATTTAGAAACTAAAAGGTTGCCAGAAAGTCTTGATGTTTGTGCTGAAAAATTCAATATTTTTCACGCTCCTTGTGAACTTTGCAATGAACATGGTCATTTAAATCTCCAATGCAAATTGTTTCATGACCAAATTGTATCCAAAAATTGTGATAATTTGATTACCCTTGAGCATCATAAAGAGCTTAGTCTTCTTTTGGGGTATGAAGAAATGAAACGTATAACTGAGGGTAATTCAAAATTTAATCTTGATAGAGTTCTTGATTTTGATCTAGAGAAGATTTATATGTATTGTACAGTGAATTGCATTGAAAATCCTTATATTTCCAATTACCTAAAGAAAATAAAGCAAATAGAAGATGAATAGAATACTAATGAAAGGGAAGAGACTTCCCATTATCCTCCTATTATTTCTTATGATGAATCAGGTATCGAGGAGGATCCTTCTATTCAACCAATCTCATCAATAAGGAGCTCAAGGAAGAAGGTTGAATCCACACATAATGTGAAGAAGAAAAGGAAGAAATTGAGCAGCAAAGGTAAAAAGGTATCCCTCCCAAATGGTGTTGCTCCTACTACTCATTGTGATGATGATAATTGCTATACTATTGGTGCTATCCATACTATTGATGATGATTATGCTTATGATATGAAAAGGCCCAAGCTTGGGGAAGTTATGTTTGATGAGGATGAAATATTTGAGAATATATTTGCTGAAATTAATGTTTGTCCCAAGCTTCGGGATGTTACATTCAATGAAGATGACATTTTTAGCCTCCCAAGTTTTGATATGCAAAGTTGTTATGATAGCATGCCTTTTACCTATGATGATTATATTGATGAAAGTGGGTTTGGAAGAGTGTCAACTTTAGGAAGTAGTGATCGCACTATTTTGGAGGATGTTGAATTTTATTTTATGAATATGAAAGTGGATTTGGAAGAGTGTCAACTTTCTTTAGTGATGATTCCACTATCTTGGAAGAGGTTTCAATCGATTATGATGAGGACAAAGTTACTACTTATGATGATTATTGTGATGAAACTTATGCTATAAAAAGTAGTGATGACTATATTTATAAAACTTGTCATGATTATGATTACCCTTTTTCTGAACATTACTCTTTTAATGTGGAAACAATTTATAGTATTCAAGTCTCTTATGATACTCCCACCATTCCGAATGAGAAGAATTTTGCTTATGTGGAGAGTAATAAATTTTCTATGCTTGTAGATCATGAAAAGAATGTTTTAGGTGCTGGTTATATAGTTTAATTCATTCATGATGCTACTGAAAATTATTATGAGGGAGGAACATATGCTTGTAGGAATTGCAATAATGTCAAGTTTTCTCTCTATGTGCTTAAAGTTTTAAAGTTATGCTTGTTTTGCCATCCTATGCTAGTTGATTATTGTTCCCGTAAGTTGTTTGTTCACAAAATCCCTATTAATAGGAAGTGGGCTAGACTTAAATGTGCTAGTCATATTCTTCATGATGCTCTCTTTATGTTTCAATTCTTATCTTTTATGTGAGCATCATTGAAATCATCATGCCTAGCTAGAAAGGCATTAAAGAAAAGTGCTTGTTGGGAGACAACCCAATATTTACACTTACTGTTTTTGTGTGTCCACATGATTGTTCTACTGTATTAATCATGTTTTATAGCTTTTGTTTCAATAAAGTACCAAGTAGAGCCTTTGGGAAGACTTGGGTGAAGTTTATATGATCTTGCTGTAAAAAACAGAAACTTTAGCACTCACGAGATTAGCTGCCATTTTTTACAGAAGAATGATTTTAGGTTGATTATTTTTGCAGATGATTAATAGACAAATTCCTCAGGTCCAACAATTTATTTCATAATTTTTGGGGTTCCAGAAGTATACGTTTGATACAGATTGCTACAGGTTGTTCTGTTTTTGACAGATTCTGCCTTCCGTGTGTTGTTTGCTTATTTTGATGCATCTATGGCTAGTATGTAAAGGTATGAACCATAGAGAACTCGGAATACAGTAGATATTACACCAATATGAATAAAGAATTAGTTCACAACAGTACCTAAGTGGTGGTTTGTTTTCTGGTACTAACGGAGCTTACGAGTTTTGTTTTGAGTTTCGTGTTGTGAAGTTTTCAAGTTTTGGGTAAAGATTCAATGGACTATATAAAAAGGAGTGGTAAGAGCCTAAGCTTGCGGATTCCCAAGGAACCCCTAGGTAATATCCAAGGACAACCAAGAGCCTAAGCTTGGGGATGCCCCGGAAGGCATCCCCTCTTTCGTCTTCGTTCATCGGTAACTTTACTTGGAGCTATATTTTTTTTTGCCAAATCATATGTGTTTTGCTTGGTGCGTCATTTTATTTTATTAGTATTTTATTTCTGTTATTTAGAATAATGTTTTTCATCTTTATTTTCAATAGAAATGTCAAGGATAGCCTTTACCATGCTTATTTTGCTAGTATACATGTTGCTGTTTGAAATCAGAAAGTTTACCGCTGTTGAAACAATTCCCTAGAAAAGTCAAAGAGTGATATAATGTTGAATCTTTTTGCATGATGAGCTCTGATAAACCTTTTATAGCGTAGTATTTTTCTTATAATTTGTGGAGTTAGGGAAGTATGATTAATCTTGCATTCTTTACAGACTATACTGTTTTGGCAGATTGTTGTTATGTTTGCATTGTTTGCATATGTTTGCTTGTTTAATGATTCTATTTGAGGATAGGGGTATTAAATATGCAGAGACATTTAGTATTCGATGTTGAATAATAATCTTAGTGATTTATTACAGTAGAAAATGATAAGGTTTTGCATTGGTTTATACTAACCTATCTCACAAGTTCTTGTTGAGTTTGGTGTGAATGAAGCTTTCGAGATTTAGGAAACCGTGATATAAAAGGAATTAAGGAGACACAAAAGCTCAAGCTTGGGAATTCCCAAGGCACCCCAAGATAATATTTCAAGAAGTCTCAAGCATCTAAGCTTGGGGATGCCCCGGTAGGCATCCCACCTTTCTTCTTCAACAACTATCGGTTAGTATCAGTTGAACCTAAGTTTTTGCTTCTTCACATGAGTTATCCTATCCTTGCAATGCCATTTTATTTTGTTTTGCTTGCTGTTTGAATAAGATACCAAGATCTGAAATCCTTTAATGAGAGAGAGTCTTCACATAGTTGCATAATTATTTAGCTACTCATTGGTCTTCACTTATATCTTTTTGGAGTAGTTTGTCATTTACTTGTGTGCTTCACTTTTATCCTATGAGTAAATGGTTGAATGAGTTGATTGTCATAAATATGAATTTATATATGTTTCATTTGCTTAATCCATGGGGAGTAATGACTTAACATCTAAGAAGTAGAGGCTGTAAATTTATTGGAGGTTAGCAAGCATTGTATTGGTCATTTGAACAATTCATGAAAGAATATTGAAGGAAGAGAGATTTCACATATAAATATATTATCATGGACATCTTTTATAATTGTGAGCACTCATTAAGTATGACATGCTAAAGAGTTGATGTTGGACAAGGAAGACAACGTAATGGGTTATGTTTTATCACATCTCAGTTAAAGTATATTGTCATGGATCATTCAAACATGTTGAGCTTGCCTTTCCCCTTCATGCTAGCCGAAATTCCTAGCACCAAGTAGAGATACTACTTGTGCTTCCAAATATCCTTAAACCCAGTTTTGCCATGAGAGTCCACCATATCTACCTATGGATTGAGTAAGATCCTTCAAGTAAGTTGTCATCGGTGCAAGCAATAAAAATTGCTCTCTAAATATGCATGACTTATTAGTGCGGAGAAAATAAGCTTTGTACGATCTTGTTATAGAAGCAATAAAAGCGACGGACTGCATAATAAAGGTCCATATACAAGGGGCAATATAAAGTGACATTCTTTCGCATTAAGATTTTGTGTATCCAACCCTAAAAGCACATGACAACCTTTGCTTCCCTCTGCAAAGGGCCTATCTTTTACTTTATGTCTTTTACTTTATGCAAGAATCAAGGTGATCTTCACCTTTCCCTTTTTTATTTTATCCTTTGGCCAGCACTTTGTGTTGGGGTGATCCTGATATATATATCCAATTGGATGTAAGTTAGCATGAACTATTATTGTTGACATCACCCAAAGGTGAATACGTTGGGAGGCAACACTATAAGCCCCTATCTCTCTTAGTGTCTGATTAAAACTTCATAACCACAAGTATTGCATGAGTGTTAGCAATTGTAGAAGACTATATGATAGTTGAGTATGTGGAGTTTGCTAAATTAAAGCTCTGACATAGACCCTTCCTGAAAATAAGATGAATTGCAATTGTTTGATGACTAAGATGAAGTTTGCTAGTTTTCAAGAAAGTTTATGGTCTATGCGTTAACATGTGAATTGCTTGTTACTGGTTCGTGAGAAGTTTTATGAGATGAACTATTGTCATGACATATAAACATGCTAGAAAAGGTGATTGAAATTATCATTGATCAAACTTGTGCACCTACTAGCATTCACACTACATAAATTCTTTCTTTTATCATTTACCTACTCGAGGATGAGTAGGAATTAAGCTTGGGGATGCTGATACGTCTCCAACGTATCTATAATTTATGAAGCATTCATGCTATTATATTATCTGTTTTGAATGATTATGGGCTTTATTGTACACTTTAATATTACTTTTGGGACTAATCTATTAACCGGAGGCCCAGCCCATATTGCTGTTTTATTGCCTGTTTCAGTATTTCGAAGAAAAGGAATATCAAACGGAGTCCAAACAGAATGAAACCTTCGGCAGCGTGACTTTTTGGAAGAATATCATCCGGGAGACTTGGAGTTCAAGCCAGGGGAGCTTCGAGGAAGCCAGGAGATAGGAGGGCGCGCCCACCTTCCCTGGGCACGCCCCCCTGTCTCGTGGGCCTCTCGAGCACCCCCCCGACTGACTTCTTTCGCCTATATAGTCCCACGTACCCTAAAAACATCAACGGAGAAGATAGATCGGGAGTTCCGCCGCCGCAAGCCTCTGTAGCCACCAAAAACCTCTCAGGAGCCCATTCCAGCACCCTGCCGGAGAGGGGGATCCCTCACGGGTGGCCATCTTCATCATCCCGGCACTCTCCATGACGAGGAGGGAGTAGTTCACCCTCGAGGCTGAGGGTATGTACCAGTAGCTATGTGTTTGATCTCTCTCTCTCTCTCTCTCTCTCGTGTTATCTATCGTGTTCCCTCTATGGCACGATCTTGATCTATCCCGAGCTTTTCTATTATAGTTGGATCTTATGGTGTTTCTCCCCCTCTACTCTCTTGTGATGAATTGAGTTTTCCCTTTGAAGTTATCTTGTCGGATTGAGTCCTTAATGATTTGAGAACACTTGATGTATGTCTTGCCGTGCTTATCTGTGGTGACAATGGGATATCATGTGCCACTTGATGTATGTTTTGGTGACCAACTTGCGGGTTCCGCCCATGAACCTATGCATAGGGGTTGTCACACGTTTTCGTCTTGACTCTCCGGTAGAAACTTTGGGGCACTCTTTGAAGTACTTTGTGTTGGTTGAATAGATGAATCTGAGATTGTGTGATGCATATCATATAATCATGCCCATGGATACTTGAGGTGACAATGGAGTATCTAGGTGACATTAGGGTTTTGGTTGATTTGTGTCTTAAGGTGTTATTCTAGTAAGAACTCTTGAATAGATTGATCCGAAAGAATAACTTTGAGGTGGTATCGTACCCTACCATAATCTCTTTGTTTGTTCTCCGCTATTAGTGGCTTTGGAGTGACTCTTTGTTGCATGTTGAGGGATTGTTATATGATCTATCTATATTATAACTTTTGAGAGAACTTGCACTAGTGAAAGTATGAACCTTAGGCCTTGTTTCCTACCATTGCAATACCGTTTACGGTCACTTTTACCACTAGTTACCTTGCTGTTTTTATAATTTCAGATTACAAATACCTTTATCTACCATCCATATTGCACTTGTATCATCATCTCTTCGCCGAACTAGTGCACCTATACAATTTTCCATTGTATTGGGTGTGTTGGGGACACAAGAGACTCTTTATTATTTGGTTGCAGGGTTGCTTGAGAGAGACCATCTTCATCCTACGCCTCCCACGGATTGATAAACCTTAGGTCATCCACTTGAGGGAAATTTGCTACTGTCGTACAAACATGTGCACTTGCAGGCCCAATAACGTCTACAAGAAGAAGGTTGTGTAGTAGACATCATGGACTTGCTGTACTTTTTGCTGGAGTGGGATTTTTCTATGGTACGGCTGGTGCTATGGTAAATTAAACCAGTATACCTTTTGCTGGAGTGCAGGTTCTTTGTGGTGGGGCTAGTGGTGTGCCAAGTGAACTATGGGTACAGACTGCTGGAGTCGGTCCTACGTTTTGTGCCACTGGTTGTACAACCAATATAAGTGGGGTGATGTCTGATTTCTCCGGCACCACCACATTTTTCAAGGACTTTGCTGGTGCTCCTTCAGGTTCAGCAGTCACCCTCTTCCTTTTTGATGTCTCATGCACAAGAATAGCATTTGAGTGGGAAAACATGGTATGATGACAGATGGAATATTTATTGATAATGGATGGGCATGGCATCTCAACATATATGATGAGTAAACTAAGCAGATGGCGGTGCAACAAAGTAGAAGAAATGCAAGACAACATATGCAAGATACACGCATCAATAAAACCTTGCCAAATTAGAATAGGCACCTTGATGGGTGAAAAGGACAAGCCGTCTGCCTTTGACTCCTCGAGGTTAGAATAGTCATTAGGATCATATTCTGAACAAGAATCAACATGTGGGGAGCGTATGAGTTTCATTGCATCCAGAATGGTACTCAATGCCTTGGTGCCAATTTTGTAAGTCATTGCAGTGTTTAGCTTCAAGAGTGGACTGCTGCTAGTGCGACACAAAGCAGCTACACAGATCATAGTGTAGATATAACGGGGGAAACAGTAAGCATCAGAGTAAAATCAGCAAAGTGGAACTTGCTGGAATATATGTGCTAGTACTGCCGGTACGACTAGAAAGGCTTTGGATACCAGTTCTCTTCAACTGAAGGTGCGGTACTATTAATATCAGTGTAACTCTCAAAGGCGACACAGCTCCCGGCATTTCCTTACTATTCTTATAGGATTCAAGTGGGCAGGTCACTTCAATTCCTATTCATATGTTTACAAAATCCTACGAATCAAAGAGGCTCAAAGTGTCCATCACAACTGACCCTATAGACCTCTACACTTCAAATGCCCCTGTTCATCTTCAGTACAAGGAACATACTGTACTACTATCATACTCCCTCCATTCCAAAATATAGGTCTTGGTGTAGATTTCCACTATGGATCACATACAGATGTATCCAGATACATTTTAGAGTGTAGATTCACTCATTTTGCTCCATATGTAGTCCATGGTGGAATCTATACAAAGACTTGTATTTAGGAATGGAGAGAGTACATATTAAAGAAGAACGGAATTGGAACATGGTAAAGAAGAGCAAGCAGATTTTGGATAATAAAATGTTGGTTGCGCAGTGCCCACACATGACGAACTAGAGCGCATTAAGAGTGCAACTCCCAGCTGTCTCTCGACCATTTCAGGCAGTTGGATGAACATCCTACGTCTCCTAACCCTTTTTCTTCCTCGTCTCTGATTATTCCCATACAGAACACCGCACGGGACGCCAGCCGGACCACCGGCCCCCACCGCATGTGTTCCTCCGCCACCCCCACCCCCCACCTTCGTTGAGTTTTCTTCGTTTGGTGAGGCCCCACAACCACCCGAGCCCCTTCGTTCGCACCAGCCAACTCCGGCGAGCTCTGTAAAATCGACTGCCCCAATTTTTAAATTTAGTCTACTGTGATTTAACTAGTGTGGAATATAAAAGGGGAAAACCATAAGAATTGGAAGTATAGTGTTGAGCGTGCCAAGGCGGATCTGAAGGTGCAAACCAGACAAAGGCAACTTTGCAACCAAGACAAGAAATCAGAGTAAAGCAGTGGCGATCTATTTTCTTGCTGCGATAAATAAGTTGAGAAGATACAAAATAGTACCGCCTCTGGTGCGGCGCCGTGTATGCATCTGCTGAGAATTTGACGGTGCTGCGGTAGCGATGGCTGTCGGTGGCGTGGAAGCAGATCTAGGAGGGTAGACGGTGGCGGCAGGGCGCGGTGGACGAGACAGTTGTAGGAGCGGCGCCGACAAGATGGACGACGGCGGGGATGAAGCGACAGGACGGGATGCAAGGATCCCGGTCCGAAGCCGTGGATGAGAGAGGTCGATCCCTTGTAATGGACAGCGGCGTCGGGGTATCAGCTCCGGCATGGTGGAGGAGGACGGCAGTGGGTGGCATGGCGGACGTCGGTGGACGGAGGAGGCTAGGGTGGAGAGGGTGTTTTGGCGCCCACGGAGTATGAATGGGGAAAAGGGAGGTAGAGAGGAAGGGGGGAACCATGTATTCAAGACGCGCTTTTCTCAAATGCGAGGAAATTTACAAACTTAGCCCCCGTTTCAAATTTCCTACATCACAGCAATATTAGTCGGTTGGGGATAGGACAGTAATCTCACATACACCGAATATTTGCCGATGAGAGTTTGTTTTTGGCGTCCACCGTTTATGAATATGAATCGGGGAGGGAGTCGATTTCGGCCGAGGACACACTATGTTTTGGCACCCACCGTGTATGAATCCAGGTGAGAGGCAGTTACGTCACGTTTGGCTGAAATTACAAACCTACCCTTATAGAAACCTATAGAAATCCAGCAGATAGGCTTTGCGTGGCAGGGTTAGGCTGTAGTAATTTCCATCTCGCAGATTTTGGTTTCGGGCGGTTACTGCGACTTTCCCCGCTTCGTTCAAATTTTGCAGAGTGCACATTTACCGTGCCAACTCAATTCAAATCCCGTTTGTATTCTATTTTTTTCGGGCGGGGTCCTTTTTCAATTGGAATTAAATTCTATATACATCATTTTTTATATATACTTTCAAAAGCACAACACCATTTATACATAAATATGGTTTACAAATGGCATGATCTCAGATTCATAAGGTTGTATCCATCAATTTGAATTTTCAAATATTTGAAACCACTTTATGTTGAAATCCAATGTATGCATTCCTCGCTAACTGTCTCCAATTAATGTGTGTTTCATGCGGGTTTTTTTTACTTCTCAAACATGTATAATGTGTTTCACACACGCAACATATAGTGTAATCCCGTTAGACATTAACTGCATATAAACCATGCATTGTTTGTAATTAAAGTATCTATGGATCACCAATATTGATCAACTATATAACATTACACGTGTTCCCAAATTCAAATGAATATGCATGTTTGATACACCAATTTGCGTTACGATATTATCGATGTCATGATCTCCAATTTAAATATTCGAATCCCCTTTAATCCAGATATTCGTCTCATATAGCTATCACTCATGCTTATATAGGACTATCTCTCTGGACCTATACGCGTTCATCGTCTCTCAGGTATCTCTCGTGCTACCTGTATGTCGACAATGATCTTTTATCTTCGTAATACACTCACGGTACTCTCTCCCTCGACCTTCATCACTCTATCTCCCTCTAAGTATATCTCACTCCCTGGTATGTGTCTCTAACTATGATTCTCCATGTGGAATCTCTTTCTCTCACACAAGCACAAAACTTTGTCTCCCGGGGTCTCATTTCTCTCTACTATTCCCATGTGTGCCACTCTCACACCCCTCATACAGAGATGTCTTTCACTCCTTAGATATGAGAACCTACGACTCTTCCTATTAAATATCTCTTTCTCACACACAAACACAAACTCTGTCTCCCAGGGTCTCATATTTCTCTACCGTTCTCTTGTATGTCGCTCACACACTCTCTCTCTCCCTGTAGATATCTTGCGTTCCCTCATATGTCTCTCTAGCTATCACTCTCGTTGTAAAATCTCTTTCTCTCTCGCAGACACAAAACTCCTTCTCTCGGGATCTCATTTCTCTCTAATATCTATTTGTATGTGACTCACATGCACCTTCTCTCTATCTCTCTCACACCCACACACATAACTCAGCCTTCTGATCCACTCGACTCCTATCTCTAACGCACACTAGCTAGCATCTTTATATTTCTATTTATCCGTTTCTCCATCAACCTTCTTTCTCGCCCTCACTCTTGCTTCCTATCACGCACACTACATATGTTTCTCTCTACATGCAGTCAAGTGCCCTCTTTTGATCTTTCTCTCACACACACATAACTTCACCCTGTGAACCACCCGGCGGTCATCTCCAACACTCAAACTAGCATATGTCCGTCTAGCTAGCATCTCCATCCCTGTATCTATCTGTAGTTTCTCTGTCAACATTTTTTCTCTCGCACAGAGTCTTGCTTCCTATCACCCACACTATATATGTCTCTCCATACATATGCATTTATAGTTTGATCTCTTTTGCACAATCGTTGTGCCTCACTCCCTCTGCTCGCCATAGATGCATGCTCCAGCCCACGCCACTATCTCTTAAAGAGAAAAACACATGCTCAATTGCCGCGCCTTCTTCCCTGCATTCTCACATGCATGCATATTGTCATACCAATCCGTCTCTCCCATGTCGTTGATCTTATGACTTATGTCTTCTTTCTTTTATCTCGATCATGCGCGCACGCACACACACACACATCCCACGTATACATGTATACCTCTCACACATGCACGTTCAAGGTCTCTATGTCTCCATACGTAGTTAATTACCCTCAACCCTAAAGCCACATCGAATCGTTCTCCTCTTGTGTGCACATAACTTCCGCCTAGATGGGTAAAACACACACTCACACTCAACAATCTCCTTCTAGCTGCCCCCCTCCCACTCTTCCCCTATATCCCCGAAACCAATAAGACCATCCCTTTGTTTAATTCCCGCCTACATGCACCATCGATATATAGTAGTCTTCCTCCGTGTCTCTCGAACAAACACGTTCTCTCAATGTCGACTCCTCTCACACACACACACACACCTTCTCTTCCCTCTCTACGGTCATTTTCTCCCTCGCACCCCATCGTTGGTGGCCTCTACCATACAATCACCTCTCTATGATAAAGCCATGCACACTTACATTACATCCACCACCGAGGACCCTGCGACACACACACACACACACACAAACATACACACACACACGCACCCCCCCACACACACTAAGACTCCATCTCTCTCTCTCTCTCACACACACAAACACACACACACACACCCAACCATCCCCCCCACACACAAACACACACTCTCTCTCTCTCTAAGACTCCATCTCACACACACACACACACACACTAAGACTCCATCTCTCTCTCTCTCTCTCTCTCTCTCTCTCACACACACACACACTAAGACTCCATCTCACACACACATGCTCTAGGTGGATCATTTGTTCCAACCACCCTTCATCCAACCTTACCCATATGATAAACAATCACCTTAATTTACTTGTATAACATGGACAAATTCCACTTTACTTTAGTAGTCAGCAAACTTATCGTCTGTACCCTTATAAAAAAATGAGTTGGCGATGATAGTGTGTCTGCCATCTTGTAATATAGACCGTCTGATCTATATCTGACGGATAGAAAGCAAACTATGATAATTTTACAAAAGGTACCCGCACCTCTCTCCACATCCTTATCTCCCACAACCTCATTGCTCAGCAATTAAAAAAGGAAGTCTCTGGAACAATCTAGCATGGTGGCCGCTGCCGCCTGCCGGCGCCGTCCATCCCCATGCCTCCATCCATTCTGACCACCAGTCACCACCACGCTCCACTCCTCGTCACCTTATCTCTCATCTTTCATTTTTTCGATGACATTCTCGAGATACCAATTTTCCGATAAAATTCTCGAGATAACATTAGTTTTTACACATGAGATTACTCCTGCATGGGTCAATCACAACATGTGTTTTGTAAAAAAATGCATATTGATGTTCCGTGCAATGCACGAGCATCTTGCTTGTAATTATATAATGCAAATCACGAGCAGGAAGTGACATTTTTTTACACAACCACGTTAACATGGCCACGTAAATCACTAGCTAAAGTAAATACCATTATACTTATATCCCGATGCAAAAGGTTGAGTACATGTCCGAAGAGTAGAGTCGCACACACGCACTCTATCTCTTAGAATCTCTCTCTCTCACACACACCAGTTACATGACGCCCACTTAAGCAGACACGTATGTTACAATTTGTGCACTTGCGGGTACACGTGATGCTGCGCATTTATTTAAGCCGGACGGTGAACCCAAACAGTAGCTGCATTCATTCTCCTCCCGCCGCCTCTTCTCTGGTCACCGTCGCCTGGTAACCATGGCCCAGCCGAAGGTAACAACATACACCATACTCTTGCCGGAGCGGCGCTTTAATATGGAAATTTTAGTGGTCATGCATGCATCTTTTTGTGCTGACCGGTCGCTTTCGGCGGACGTGCACGGGTGGTGGAAGAGGAAGGAGAAGGGAAGCAGGTTGTGGAGTAACGTTTTTTACCACAATTTCATAGGAAACTGAGTGCAATAATTGAGGAGTTTTGCAAACTACCAGTACTACACCTAAAATGGTTCAAAACCTATACTGCCCTGCCAGCGTGCGCTTCCCGCGTGAAACGGTCAGCGTCGCCCTGGAGTGTCAGTGCCGCATTAATGCCCGGCCAGAGCGGAGGCGACCTCTCACTGGTGCCGGCTTTGAAGTGGTGCGACGGCCGAGAGAGCGCCGGTTCCCGGTGCACGCGACTGCTCCGCGTCGAGACTGGCCATAGGCCCTCTTTGGATCCATGGGTTAGGCTAGTCATAGTGGGGAGTAACTTAGACTAGTAATATGCATATGTTACTAGTCTATGTTATTACTGCCTCTATAGTGCATAGTATCATATATTAGTATCATAGGTGGTCTCATTTATTGCCATGAATGACACATAATCTACCTATGTTGCTATAACCATCCCTCTCTTCTTTAATATTCTGCCACATAAGCATGTTTGTGAGTCCCAAGTGCATGATACTACTTATGTTACCGCCAGTATGGCCGGCCTAGAGTTAGTTTGAGCTAGTTGGGGCTCAAATAGCCCTAAAGTATCCAAGCATGAGGGTTTAAATTGGAGCAAGTTGCACCGAACCCACCAAAAAAAACTATCCCACCCAAGAGGTGCTAACTGGAGATAGTCCTCATTGGGACCACTGAAAAATCACTTTTCTCTCTCCATCAAGTGCATTTATTATCAATCTAACCCTATCATCCAAACACCTCTTTGGCTATAGTTAGTTCAGGGTTAGTCATGAGTTAGTCTAACCTCTAGCTAAGTTAGAGTATCAAACAGGAGCAGTATAGGACATGCAAGTTGCTCAAAGCATACAGTCAAATTCGTACGTGAAAGGATTTTTTTCTTTTTGAAAACAGAACGTGGAAGGAATTTTTTTAGAATGCTCTTGGCATGTCTCTAACATGTGATGAGTTAACCGACCTCAATAGACGGCAAAAACGCCAGCCCGCCGCACTTTGAGAGAGACGAGGAGGGAGAAACGATACAGGCTGCTGGATTACTAGAGATAGGTGTCGCATGGAAGCCAAGAAATATGGTGATAGCGTGGGTTAGCCATGTACTAGTATGATGTAACTACTCTGGGCTATCGTGTTTTCCACTCTTCCATTCCACTGTGGAGATGATTGGTTGATTTTATATCGCTGAATAATATTAAATATTATGAGTGCAGACATTCCACCACGAGGTTCCTTACTCCTTCTCGGTCGTCGGGAATCTATGTTCTTCCACTCTATTTTTTTACGTGAGATTTGTTCATCCTTTTGCCAACACACGAGACATCTAGCATCAAGGTGCACGTGTTATGCCAGGATCGTTCCATCTATATGAAGAACACGTGGGACTGGAACTATGAGACGGACATGTACCCAGAAGTGGACGTACGAACCTGAGTAATGTAGCACAGTAAGTGAAGTAGAAAGGCACAAATGGTATGAACATGTGTGGCATATATGGTGTGTTTGGTTGCATTCTCGTCTCAGCATAGTTGTTCCCTCTTCATGCATGCTCAACTCAACACCCCTC
Organism: Triticum dicoccoides; assembly: GCF_002162155.2. Classification (NCBI taxonomy): domain Eukaryota; kingdom Viridiplantae; phylum Streptophyta; class Magnoliopsida; order Poales; family Poaceae; genus Triticum; species Triticum dicoccoides. Next base: position 545,938,666 of record NC_041383.1, read on the forward strand.
TTCATGCATGCTCTCTTCATGCTTGCTTCTAGTGTATTTGTGCTAAACTAGTGTGGAGTCATGCACCCTCCATACACTCTACCAAACACCCAAAAGTGGGTCAAGAAGGGAACTCTTGGGCGGCATTTGTCTCTTACTATGTACTACCACTAAATGTTGTACGTGCAATGCACGGTGATGTTATGGAGTACGTGCCTAAGTACTCTACTACTACTATATTAGTTGGAGGCACATATTAGCTTTTATATTTGTTTACGTGTATGCCCCGAGACCTTCCAACTACACGTGTCTTTCTCTCCAGGTCGCACTTTGTATCATTCATACCACTAAGTACTACTACCGTACTAAGTGTGGTCTCCGACCCAGAAGTGGAAGAAGTGGAGACGCTCTACCACGCTGTTTTTTTGCGTTGGGCTCTATCTACCACGATGTTCGTGTCCCACTCCTTTCGCTAACGTGTGGGACATCCAGCATGTGCCATGTTTGGCACTCTTTGTCGTAAGAGTTGAAACGCAAGCATTCATCAGAAATAAAAAATAATTATAAATCGCAGTGATACTATTTTTTTGAGAACCAATCAGCAGTGATACTATACCATGCGGTTTCCTTGCTCCTCGATATTGGAAAGAATACTTCCGTTTGCCAACATGTGGGACGTCGACCATGCTAGTCCACTTGCCATGCACGCAGAGCTCCAAGGGAGAGTCACCCCGGTCATCGCGCCGCAGTAACAATGACTAATGAGCCGTCAAATCATAGGCCCACTTCCCACTTTGAAGTTGCTCGGACGAAGGAACCATCATGACTTCGTTGCATTCCGCTTCTTGAAGAAAACTACTGTACCAGCAGTACTGCTAGCTACAGTAGTTACTCAAACAGAGGCCTCCTTTCGTTCATAGGATAGGAATTTTATAGGAATATGAAAATCATAGGAAGTGACATGACATGCATCTCAATCCCTATAGAGAAAGAGATGCCATTTGATGCATAGGATAGGAATTTTTCCATTTAGTCAAGGCTAATGTACTGGTAATTTGCTCTAAAAACTACAATAGTAACTAGTAGTACTGGTACATGCTCGTACTCAGACACAGACACATATACTAACTACTAGTACTACTACTTCTCACATGCTGTCCAGACGCCGTCGTTCTCCTTCCCGGCTTTGTCGGCGACACCCCACCGTGCTTGGATCTCCGCCGACCTCTCCGCGGCAGCGCGTGCGTCCTCTTCTTTCTTGCGGCGGTGGGCCTCTCTTTTCTTGAGTGCTTTCTGACTTTTCCGCTTCCTCTGTGCGGCTTTGGCCGCCTCTTGCTCTACCGCCCATTCAGCCTTGGCATCTACAAATTCCTCCCACATAGGTGTGAGGTCATGAGCGGCGATGAACTCGACACGGCGGGATGCCATCGCTTCCCTACCATTTTGTGTGCGATCGTGGGCGGCGAGGAACTCGGCACGGCGGGATGCCATCACTGCCTTACCGGTTAGTGTGCGGCGTGGTGGCATGAACGATGCCTGGTGAGAGCTCTGGGGTGGAGTGGCCGGACAACCGTATAGTGCATTGGTTTGTCAAGAGCTGAAGGACAGAAGACGAAGGAAATTTGGATTCCCCTTCAATCCTAGTCATTTATTACCGAGTAAAATGCATTGGCGGTCATCAAACTTGTCTTGATAGCTCACTTTGATCATTGTATACGAGATATGGTGATTATACGGTCACTAGCTCAGCATATGGCTCCGTATTTGTCTGGTTGACCAGTCAAACATTCCGCATGCGCCTCATGAGCTCGTGTTCTTTATCTATCTACGCGGGCCTATCTGTCAATGGAGAAAGAAATACTGTAAAAACCAAAATTATGCGTATGTGGGGAATCAAACCACGCAGTCGTCGCTGAAACGCACCCTCTTCAGCCAGATGAAAATGAAATACTTCGCATCAGACACTCATGCTCATGCTGTCAAAGCATGCTAATGCATGCATGCCGCCCTTTAAATCAAAGTCCTGCTCATGGCGCAACGCAAACGGCGAGCCCATCACCTGCGAGCCCCAGCGGTGTCTGACATTTCTGTTTAGACGTTTGATGGAGGCCTACGTGAACGCCGAGCATGTATTCACCTGGCTCAACACCAATGGTAATACTCGGAGCGCCTCGCTCATGCATATCGTCGAGCACAACGACGATCTATAAAACAGCCTAGCGAGAGAGGGTACTATGGTACGGAGTATGTACTATCGTGAGCGACCAATCTTAGTGCCACTGCACATGAGTGTGTGTCTGATCGATTCGTCCATTATTCGTAAGTTTTGTATGGTTGTGTTGTGTCTAATGGTGGTCGTAGAAGGCTAGCTGGCGACAAGAGCGGTTGTCAGTATGTGCCGCATATGCTTAAAAGGCTCATCATCCATGAGTTCACACTTTACCACCACGCCAGCGTCTGACCGCCCTGGCCTACCGAAACCCCTACCATCGCTAGCGCGCGCTTCCCGCCTGAAACAGTCACCGTCTCTCCAGAACGTCAATGCCGCATTCACCGGACTTAACTACAGGTGCAATTGGTGTGTCACTGACATGCGGGCTAGATGCCCATTGGGCCCACATGTCAGTAACCCAACGCATCTGCAGTTAAGTCACTGAAGCATCATCCGCATTCACGCCTGACAAACCTACTCTGGTGCCAGTTGTATGTCCGTCTGAGGCGGCTCATTGACATTCGCCCGCTATATTAACCTGAGCCCCAGCTCCCAGCCATAGGCAAAGACCCACACTTATTCTCCTCCAGTCCCTTCCTTCTGTCAGCACCACTCCAACCATGGCCTCCTGGCGCTCCGAAGCTCTCTTGGACATACTGTTGTTGGAGCAGACGAGGGACATCGGCGGCTCCTCTCCGGGCGCGCACCAAATCTCTCTTCGAACGGTCGTAGGAGAAAATGAAGGAGATCACCGGCACCCCCCCCGGCCGCCCTCTGCCGCCACGACCACGAAGTCGGCGCATGTGCGCGGGCGCAGTCGGCAGCGAGGAAGAGTAGTACACGGTAGGTCGCTGCCGCTCTGGTCCCCGGAAGGCCACCGCTACTCCACTCAGTCGATGCCAAGCTTGGTGGGGTAAACATCGGCGGCCGATTAGCCACTTGACGGCGACGTGGAGGCGGAAATCTTTAGAACGTTGTGCTCTGGAGGAGGAGGTTATCGAGGCGGATGAGGAGGAGGCAAAGGCAATGGCCGGCTTTCTCGGGTTCATGGCCGGACATGGTGGCCGGGCGCCGGCGATCGTTTAGATTAGGTTTACAGTAGGTTTTAGTACGATTTGTGCGAAATATGTAATGAATATCGTCAAGTTTGTAGGAAAAGTTTTCTAAATGTAATGAATGTCATCCGGTTAATGTGAAATTTGCTTTGTTTGCACGAATTTCGTCCGGTTAGTTCATGTAGTTGTCGAAAGTTATGTGGGCAGCATCGGATGGCATCCATTAGTGTCCTCGGACAGATGCCTGTTTAAATTTGTGGCCAGCGCTAGAGATGCCCTAACTATCATGTTATAATTGCTAACATTGCTCCATTATTTGGCAGGGAATAGTTATCCCTCGATCAAAATCAGATATGCGGTGTTTCACACTCCTCCCACATAAGAGTGTAAACTCTTGCTTACATAAAAATGGAGCAAGTGGACGGCACTATATCACGTCATATCACTCAAACTAGCCCGCCTAACGAGCGAGAAAGCACCGCCCTTGTCATTTTGTTTTGGATTTCTATCGATCGATCACGCAAAAATGTTACGCTTCGCAAGTTCTAAAGGAAAAGGCGGCACACCTACGACTCGTATGCGTTGCATCCCCGACAGTCTGGCTCGCACGCCGCTCACTAGAGGGGACACGCGTTGTCTTGCAATTTCACCGACATGTGGGACTGTAATTGAATAAATCGTAGATAGCCAAAATCTATTCGCTTGGCGGGCGTCGGCTAAAAAGAGAGAAACGGGAGAGGGAGAAGAGATCGCCCGACCGCCGCACACGGACTCCAAGAAATATATGGTGATAATGTGAGGTGGGCCATGCTGGAGTCCGGACCGCTTCCGGAGCCTGCTCTGACCGCCCTGGCCCCTCAAGACGCTAGCTGCCTGCCGCATGCATGCATAGCAAGTAGTACCCGCTTATGTGGAGGAGACAGAGGCATTGACAAAGTCAAGGAGTGGGCTCTGCAAGAGCCCGTCTCTACATGTGCTCCTAGGTATAAAAAAATAATTCTAAAAAAGGCATAAAAACAATTGTGTCTAAAAAAAAGAAAGCTAAAAAACATTTCAGAGGAAATAGATAGAGAGAAAGTGAGAAAAAGATGTAACCTTATAGCCAACCTTATAGTCAACAGCATGGTAGCACTACATGAGGAAGGAGGGAGTGGTGCACATGCCAAGTTCACTGGGCTGCCGTGTTTCACACTCCTCTGTCGTAATACTGGAGACAATAGCTTTCATCAAAAATAAACAATGAATACTCGTTGCTCATCCTCTATATTGGAAAGAATACTTTCATTCACCGACATGTGGTACGTCGACCATCCTGGTCCATCTGCCATGCACAAAATTATCCTGGTCTACCCCGGTCGTATCACAGGCCCAACCTTTCCCACTGTAAGTTGTTCGGACGAAGGAACCATCATGACTTCGTTGAATTCTGCTTCTTCAAGAAAACTTACTGTACCCGCAATACTGCTACCACACACGAAGACTGTACGACACTGTACCACGTCATATCACTCAAACCCACTAGGCCAAATACTGCTATGATTTTGTGTTGTAGTAGTACGTCTATGTACTTTTGCTACGATTTTCCTACCCTATGAACCAAATGAGGCCTGAATGTATCTGTGTCGAGTATTGTTTGATCGATCGCTAAGCCTACAATTTTAGGAGCTAGGGCTATTGGTCAATCGACGACAGATAAGTATAAGCGTACCACGAGCTCATCAGCCCCAATGTTTCTCTTCGGTGAGTGTTTTGCAAGTAGTATAGCTCGCATAGTAGCTAGCCTACTAACACCAAGAATCATCAAACAAGCCATGCTGATATGATAAATAGTTCAAACTTACATCTAAGCATGCCATATATTACATCAAAAGCTGGTGAGGATACATCTGTTTCCATAACTCGGAGAGCGTTCGCATGATTCACTATCAAACAAAAGTAGCAAGTACTGCCCACACAAGGCAGTGCACTAGCCATAAGATGGTTTGATAACACACATCATTCTGGTAAATAAACACAAGGCAATGAAAACTACACTGCAGGATTAGCGCGACCAACTATTTCTTGTCATCGATCTCTCAGGAAATGACCACAGCACGGAGAGCGGCATGGGAATCGATCACTGGGGCGATGCCCACAGGACTGACCGCGACATCGGTATCGATCTCTAGGGCGACAGTATGGACAGCGGCATCGGAATCGATCTTCGGGGCGATGCCAACAGGACGGACCGTGACATCGAAAACGATCTCTGGGGCCTTGTCCACAGGACGGGCCGTGACATCGGAATCATCAAGGACGTCCACCAGCACCTGCACAACCCTAACATATTGGCAAGCACATTGCAAATAATCAAAAACCACAACTATGACAATAAGCCATTATTTTTTACCTTGTGCAGCTGACCGGGGGATCTCATCCCTCCAGGGGCCATCTCCCCGTCCTCGATGGGGGCCATCACCTTGCCAGGGGAATACTGCTTCTTAACGGCGACTATCTCCTCAAACTCGGCCTTGAGCCTCGCATAAGTGGCCATCAGAGTTTCTGTGTAGGCATGGTGGGGACCTTGCTATTCTTCCAACTTTCTTTGAGGAGTTCGTCCGTCAACATCGTCAACTCTTTGGCCAGTGCTTGTTTCTTGGAGTTATTCGTCTCCATGGGTTGCCCGCCAACATGGTCAACTCGTTGGTTGGTGCTCGCTTCTTGGAAATCGCTGTCTCCAGCGGGTTGTCCGCCGGCAATGCTTTGCCTAGTGCTCCAGGATCCATCAATGAACTGACAAACAGAAAGCAATCGAAAGGAAACCACAATCACAATGAAAACAGGAAAAGAATAGGCTGTGAGAATCAGTCGGTGCTTCGCAAAAAGAAGATTCTTGGAATGAGAATATAGCAGTGTAACTGATTCGCCCACCTTTCCTTCGTCGGTACATAAGAAAAATGGCACAAGTGAGTAGCCTGGAGTGAGGTTTTCTTCAAGAAAGGGAAGAAAGGGCTTCAACGAGCGTTCCAGTGAAATGATGGTTGCTTCGTCCAGTCCAACTTGGAGGCCACCTTACCACTGCTGGTAAAGGTGTGGGTTTTGTGATATGACGGGTCATGATGGCCACACCAGGGTGACAGGTGAGTCTCGACTGTAGCACCTCGCTGTGATTTGGTGGATGGCATGCGGGCTCGGATGCGTTGATGTCCAACATGTAGATAGAGCGGCTGGTCATATAGGAGTGCTCAGTATTGTGCACCGCGACCAAGGCAGAGAGAAAAACGAGAGAACTGCATAATTAGTGCATGAGTTTAATTAGGGTAGTTTTGTAAAGTATGAGATACATTCCTCCAATCGCAAAATGCCTTGGTTCATGAGATTTGAGATATGAGCCCTATAAACCGGAAGGGAGGGGGTACTGCACGCGGTGTAGTCTAGTCACTTGTTGAAATCTCTAGAAAGGCTCCTTTCCGGTTTACAGGGCTATACTACTCCCACCGTCTAGGTGTGTAATAAGTTCCAAACAACTTAGGCGCGGTGCATTAACTTCTACCTTGTTTCTTGTTTCTTGACATATCAACCAATAAGAGATGAGAGGTGTGCATGCTTTTAATGACTTGAGACAACCAAACACGAGATGAAGTGGCTAGTTCATTGCATGCAATGCTATTAATTAGCAAATAAACATTGGTGACCCCAGCAGGAAACGGTGCTAAGCGCGTGAACCTATGCAGAATGAGTATCAACCAATGGATGATGGAGTTTAATTGTTAAACAATTCAATGAGGGAAGCTTAGCTACAAATTCAATGACTTACTCACCTAGACGGAGGGAGTAGCAAGTACTAGTACTACAATAGTGGGCTCAAATAGCAAACAGGCTCTCATGCAAGAGCCTGGCTACTATATGCGTGCTCCAAGGCACCGCACCACGCGAGCGTTTGCAACTGCCATGTTCGGGTTGCGCTTGGCTCTTCGCCTCTTCGAGAAGACGAATAATGATGTTACTCCTACTTCTACAGTATCGAATGCACTGCTGCATGTCCGTCCACCTCGTGCGGGAGGGATAGCGTGTATCAAAAGCTTCTACTTACTGCTCCTGCCTTTGTGTCTATGATAGGTGGGCTCAACAGGTGGTTGCCCCTCCTGTCATGCAGCCAAAGGCAGGTGCAGTTAAGGCACCGGAGCTCAGTCCGCGAGGGAGAGGGCATTGTAGTAATCAAACTTCTCGATCGTGTACAAGTTGACGCGACACATCAAAGCACTGCACTCGATATAAGTCTTTTTACACATCTCAAATGGACTACAACATACGAATGTATGTAGATATATTCTGCTTCGTATGTAGTCACTTGTTGCAATCTCTAAAAAGACTTATATTTGGAAACGTAGGGAGTACAACGCATGTATGCATGGCGTGACTTTCCTTTTGATACTTGCATGTGTTGATTTGATGCATGTCACAAAAAAATTACGGGGCTGTTTGGATTGTGACTATGTTTGTCTTATGTTGCCACATTATTTTTCCCACACTTGCCACACTTGCCTAACTTGAGTTGCTCAAATTGTTAGACACACTTTGGCTTGCCTAAGGGAATCTTGCCACAAGTTTTGTGTCTATGACATGTGGGGTTCACTGCTAATAAAAAACTCTTGTCTTAGGTGTGGCTAATAAAACATACTTATATTTAGGAACGGAGGGAGTAGAAAATATAAATAATAATGCATGTTGGGGCAACCCACGGTTCCGCTAATTTTAGCCGTGGGCTTGTTCACAATTTTTACGAGGGGTGGTTGTTCAATTAATGGAGGGACTTGTAGTACTACCAGACTTGAACGATACAAAGTGCGACCTGGCACACCATAACACCACTTGGAACAAGCAGGTAGCTATCTCAAAACACAATCAACAACTAAAAACCCGCGACCTGGCATGTAGTACACAATTTTAAATGATTGTTTTGATGGAGTGAAAAAGGAAAACTACCCCACTACAAATATATAGGATGCAGCCTCCGCGCTTGCTTGCTAGGGTTGCTCTATTCACACAATCTCATCCTCTCCAGATCTAAACAAGATAGGGGTGGTAACACTGTCTTTCTCCCTTCAAAAAACACTGTCTTTCTATCCTCACCATTGGTTACAGATCCGGATGTATCCCCCTCCGCCAGTGAAGGGGAGGAGGGGCAGCGTTTAGGCCGTCGTCGACAGCGAGGGAGGAGACCCACTGCCGGCCACACTGTTATCTCTGGCTGAGCGCCGGTGCGGGAGGTCCTCCGTTCCCTTCGTCGTTGCCTGTGGGAGGATCCGACCTCCCGCCACCCACCTATCCACATCCCGACGACCTTCAGGCATATCTTCGTTCGAAACCGCCTTAGCTCTACTTCCCCAGCTCTCTACATCGCTGCATGTGCATCATTTTCTACCTCTCAGCCCCTCTCGGTCGGATGGTCCAACGTCACCTATTTTTTTCTTCTATTGTTAGACGTAAAGCTACTTCACGGAGTCGAATCTTGTAGAGTACTTGGTTCAAACAAGAAATAAAGTGGGGGTGGGGGAATTTAGTATGTACTCCCTCCGTCCGGAATTACTTGTCATCAAAATGGATGTGTCTAGAACTAAAATACATCTAGATACATCCATTTCAATGACAAGTATTTCTGGACGGAGGGAATACATCGGACTTGGTACAAACAAGAAGGAAAGGGGGTGTAAGTAGTACAGACTCGTCATCCAACCGGTCTCTTGGTCGAAAAGGGAAATATAGGGGTAACACTGTACACAGTGGTATGACTAGGACTAGATTTGCTATCCACACATAGGAGTAGGTGGCTAGAGTGAACAAAAATGGGACCAACCCAGATATGTTTCTTGGATGTTTGTTTCTCGGGGCAACAAACTATGTATCACCACTTTATGCCCCTGTTTAGGTACATGCTGCTGGACTGCTGGTGCACCCAATGTTCCATGCCCTTCTACCAAATATTCAGTTGTTCTTAATATAATGTCCCAGGTAAAAATGTAGCCATGCCACTGTTATTAGCCATGACAAGTTTAGCCAAATATTTTTGCCTGTAATTGTTTGAGACTCTGACTGTTTCCTTTCTACCTTTTTGTGCAAACAAGGATATCTAATTCACCTGGTTGCTGTTGTGACCTTTTGGTGCACTGCACAAAACTCTTCTTAAAAGAAATGACTTTTGTGTTGTTTAACTGGAATGTCAGAATGGTACAGTTGGTTCATTTCGGTGGAATTGCACAAAGGGAGATCTGTATTCCAATCCTCATCATCCATATTGGCACCATAACCTTCCTTTAGGTAAGAATGATATTTAATGCATGTGTTCATCTCTATTATCCGACTGCCATGAGAAAATAATGCTATTTTTTACTAGTACACTTGTACTCCCTCACTGACAAAACCAATTCTGAACTAGAAGGCCAATCATGTACTTGGTTTCACCAACTGGTAAGGAGAAAGAGAAACAGAGCATGAAGAGGAAGAAGAAGAAGAATAAACAGTGCCAAGGTGATCTTGCTGAAGCCAGAGGCCTCAGTCGAGGCCATTCAAGGGCTCCGGCAATGACTACCTTACATGTGAGACGATCCTCCAGGGAGCCCTTCCACTACTGCTGTCTCACTTAATTAATTAGGAGTACTTAAGTACCACTAATTTATTGCTACCTAATTTTCCCGTCAGAGTTAAACAAATCTTTAGTAGGACCCTATGCTGAATCATGTACATGTGTATGTTTGTCTATGGAGGTGAATCATGTGGTGGAGTAGGGATGGAATATTATTAGTGTCATGACATAATAGTGCTATTGTTTTGCATGTCAATTTATTGCCATTGGTTCAATGAGGCAATGGTTGCGTATTGTCCATCATGAATTTGATGCTACTATTAGAGTAATATGCTAATGTCTTCCTATTCTTTCTCGCTAAGATAATGAAGGTTTCACCTTGTTCCTACTTGTGCAAACAGGGATCATACAATGAACTGTATCCCAACCAGTGCTTTAACTCTGCTGGAAGTTCTTGATAATCTTTCGATATAATCTCAGCACTGGTAAACAAGAGTGATTTCAACCATACATTTGAAGTGCACAAAAATATATACTATTGAGTGATTCCAGTGAGTGCTTTATCATCTCTTATGGGACTACATGAATAAGCTTTTTTCTCAGGTTAGTACGAGCCTAAGGCCTTCATCCATATTAGTTTGTTGTCATCTCTATTTGTATCGTGCTACTATCATGAGAAACTCCTTTATCTTTGCACGTTAAAGTTTTGCAACCTATGATAAATGGCAATGCTTTGAGTGTTGAGCTAATTGGCACTGATTAAAAAAACTAATACCTCTCTTTAAGCAAGACTACTATGTTGCTAACTTTACCCATTAAGATAATGAGGGTGCTTCTATTTGTTAGTGTATGTTTCATGAACTAGTCCCCCTATTATAGTAATCTCACTCTCTCAATATATGTGCCAACAGGGATGCTCGATTTTGGTAGAACTGGACAAAAACTTTGGGTGCTTCATTGCCTTGACAGCTTCCGTCCTTTCCTGTCAGTCGCTAATCTCGGCTTGCTTTCTTCCTTCGCTGTCAGTCACTTCGCTTATCTCGGCTTCCAATCAAATGAAATAGTAATTGATATGCTACCTCACACAGGTTGGTACTGGTCTTTATCCTGATTATTGTGCTTTCATGTATTGGTAATTTGGTATTGTTCTACTGTTTGCTGATTTTATAAAGGAGTAACTTGGAGCCTGAACTCGTAGGCAAATCATTGCATTAGGTGATTTCAGTAGAACTGCACAAAATGATCAGATGGACAGATACTTATGATGCTGCTATGTACTCCAAAGATCACTCAGACAAACATCGATGTTGACAAGAAGTGCCTATATTCATTCGAGTATCAACCGGCGTCAACTAGTTGTCAAACTCCCAAGTATTAGGAGAGTGAACGCCAAAATATTGCTTGGCACATAGCCCAGAAGAACACAGTCCAGTCTTTGGTCCCAACTTGTGCCTTTTGGTTATCGGCAGATATGGTATCGAACTGTATGGCATGGAGTCTAAAGATTCTAGACAAGTTGGTTAACGCATATATTCATCTGGCACTTAATCAGTCTGCACGCCAGGGATGCTCCATTTCAGTTGAACTGCACAAAAAATTTGGGTGGTTCATTTTCTCAACCGCCTCCTTTCTCGTCTGCAATGTAGAATTTTGGCGAGCTACAGGACCAAGATGAGTCAGTAAACTAGTTGGATGAAAGTAGTGGCTAAGTTGCTCAAACCTCGCTCGGCACGAGTCCACTATTTGAGGATAAACCTACAAGCAAAGTTCAGATTGTCTGTGCTGCCTCTTATGTACTCGAAAGTTTACTCGTATAAGAATTAATTTTAGCAAGAAGTACCTCCGACTGAACACCATTTACCAGTCTGTCCCCTAGGTAATTAAAGTTCATCCATGGATCATATTGGTTGTGATCTCAATCATTTGGATGCATAAACATACTGAACATGTGTATATCTGAATCTTTTTGTGAATTATGTATGAATATTGTCGTGTGATCCATCAATCATTTGGATGCATAGATATGCTGAGCTTTGTGTATATATGAATCTTTTGAGTTGTTGATAGTGAATGTTGGCTACGAATATGAACGTGTCCTGTGAACCTGAGTTTGATACGAATGTTTACCTTTTCTGTTGTATTGGTGTGTGAACTTGTTAGTATGCCTACTGTGGGGTATGTGACGTGTGGTGTCAATGGCACACCTTCTTCCCGAGAAGAATTGCACCTGCTTTGTTAGGGTAGCAATGGCGCATCAGCTCTTTTTAATCTTTTCATTACTCTGTCTTCCCCTCTCCCGTGCTCAACCCCTGTCGTAATGTTTTCGGCCTCAAAACAAACATACTACTGCGTTGTTTTTGGGGCTTGATGAAAAACCAAGTGCTGGTTTCTATAGCTTGGCCCGCCCAGCAAATGGCCTGGTGGTCCACAACGATGGACTGGGAGGCTAAAAATACAAGTTGTATGGTGTAGAGGCAAGTAAAAAAACGCTATCGAGAGCCATCCACTGAAGAAAAAAAAATCGCTCCTGATGTGCTTCTTTAATTGTGCCGCTGGATCCCCTCTTTCATGTGTTAAGGAAATGGCTATCAAGAACGAATTAACCCTTTATCCATTTTTTGTTTTAAATCCCCCTCCATAGGGAAAGAAGAATAGTAAAAAAGATATGGAGCGCACTAGAATTGTTTTTCATTATTTCCTTCCTCTATCCATTATCCATATTCATGCAGAATTGGTCATGAACTAATACCCAACTCTTTCCATTTATTAATTGAATTCCTATAACAAGTAACAAGTGTTTTATTCCAAGATTAAGTTATTACTGAACAAAGAAAAAATTTCATTATATTATAAAGGATGAGATCAATTCAGAAGTGCTTTTTCTTATTCTAGTAGACGGAATTCCTTTGGTCTAATTTAGGACTTTCAAATCTAATTTATTTTATCTAATTCTATCTACGCCCCAGGGGCTAGGAACAAACAGTCCTTTCCTTTTTCTTATCATAGAGAAGCCGTATGAAGACAAGGTTTCATGTACGATTATGATCCAGTTCGCTCGAGGATCTGCTATCATTTTTTTCCAGAGGGCGAACGAGTATCAGCTAGGCCTAGGTTTTGTATTTTAACATGCGTAGTCCACGACATACGGAGATAGTGGTTTCAACTTATTTTTTGAGGTCCATACTGGCCTATGGGCTTCTTCTTAAAGATCGGCAGCCCAATGTATTTTTTTAATAAAACGCAGGTCTCTATTCTATTTATCTATATATAAGAATAATAATGTTGTGTCCAATTTATGTTTTCCCTTCTAACCACATTATATATATTTATATTATTATTATTATCGTATATTTTATAGAGACTTATATATACATTATAAAAACATCCCACATGTTATTAACTTATAAAAGTAAATGTTTAACGGAAGTTGGCAAGGAAAATCCTGGTTGTTTTTGACTCACAGGCAAGGAAAATCCTGGTGATTGTGTACAAAAGCTTGCAAAGATTTTAAGGACCAATTTAATAATAACACACTCATTTTTATTTTGAGCAATAACTCGCTAATTTTTTAATTATATATATATATATATATAAAGTGCCTCTTCGGTTTATTCTTTGATATTAGTTGCTCCTTCTAACATAACATTATATATATAACGAGCCCAGCTAATTCGTGTATTTCAAGGAAGTGCAAATGGGCTGGGATTTCTTAGAAAATTTAAATGGGCCTGATTGACATGGAATTATTAGTTCACCCAGCCCAGCAAATGTACTGTACATTCTAGAAAACATGGGTTAAATATATGCCACTTTTTTGCAGGCTGACATGTGGGCCAATAGGTCGAAGCCTGCGCAGGGCGTTGTCAACTTGGTCAACAAATGATTGTGACATCCACAACCATTGGATTTATATCCAACGGCCGACATGCACCTTCAATCTCTCGTCTTCTTCCTCTAGCATCGCCGGGACCGTCTAGTCCGGCCTCTGGCGGCTAGCGGCTCTACTTAGCATGCATCGCTGCGAAGTGCTACCCCATCGGTGGCCAGGCTATCCCTCCACCCCTCCACACCTCCTATTATTCTCCACCGACCGCAGCCCCACGCCGCACCACAACCAGTTATAACCCTTCTCCTCCTCTCAATCTGTGACTCCACTGTCGCTTCTTCCCATCTCCGAGTCGTTCCCGTCTGGGGCCTCGCCGTCGTCCACCGCCTCGCTGCGCTCGGTGCGGCGTGGTCAACAAACGAGAGTCATCAGAAGAGGAATGTATGTGGAGAGCCTAACGGAAGGGACCCACGAGGTGCATGGTCGCGCGCAAGGAAAGTTCCTCCTTATTAAGCTGAAATAATGTTTCCTCCACCTGACAGCTGGGGCCCACCGGTTGTATCTTCGCACGGAAGGAAGTGCCTCCTTGTTTTGCGAAAAAAATTATTCATCCCGTTGATAGCTGGGACCCGTCAGATTTGGTGGCTGACTTGTGGGACTACTTAGCGGACGTGTACGCAGGGCTTTGTTAACTTAATCAATACATGATTCTAGCAGTTGGACCATTGGATGTTAATCCAACAGCCATGCTCCTTCTTCAACCTCTGTTCTTGCTCCTGTCTCCCGTGGGCGGCACCGCGGCTGTGCTGCCGCGCACCCGAACCAGTCAAGTTTCCCACTCCTCTCCATATGTGACTCCACTTCACTGTCTTCCCCATCTCCATGTCGTTCCAGTCTGGGGCCTCGCCGTCGTCCACCGGCCTTGGTGCACTCGGCATGTTGTGGTCAACGTGTTCAGCAACCGACAGTCATCAGAAGATGACAGAACGTGAGAGGCTGACGGTGGGGACACACCACGCCATGGACGCATGCATGCAATGGAACGCGGCGTGGTCAACGTGGTCAAGGAATGACTTCCATCGAAAGTGTACTGTACGTGGAGAGGCTGAAAGCTGGATCCACGGCTGCAGCAAGGAAGTGCCTCCTTATTATGCGGAAAATAATGATTCCTCCACATAACAGCAGGGACCCACTGGACAGGCCACCTATTTTGCAAAAAAAACATTTCCTCCCTGACTGCTGGGACCCACCTGCTGGGCCACTGTATTTCGCAAAAAAAACGCCCCCCTCCGCTGTCAGCTCGGACCCACCAGAAGTGCCTGCTTATTAAGCAGAAAAAAATGAATACTCCCCCTGCTAGCTGGGACCCACCTTGGTGGGAGGATGACTTGTGGGCCTACTAAGTTGATGGGGATGGAGGGCTTTGTCAACTTAGTCAATATGAACGATTCTAGCTCCAGTGACCGTACGATGTCCATCCAACGGCTATAGTGCTTCTTCAACCTCTGGTCTTCTTGCTCTAGTCGCCCAAAGCAGCGCCGGTCGTGCCGCGTGCTCCTACCTCCCGTGGCCGGCTGTGATGCCGCGGAGGCCTCACCGCCCCCTACTCACCCACACCCGCCGCTGGCTAGGCCATCCCTCTACTCACCCACACCCCCTGTTATTCTGCGGCAACGGCAGCCTCACACCGCAGCTGAACGAGTGAACCCTCATACTCCTCTACGCGTGGGCATCCACTGCCGCGTCTTCCCCGGCTGCGCGTCATCCCCTTCCTAGGCCTCACCGTCATCCACCGCCCTGGCGCTCCCGGCGTGGCGTGGTCAAGGAACGACTTCCATCGGAAGAGTACTGTACGTGGAGAGGCTGACAACTGGGTCCATGGCGGCCGCAAGGAAGTGCCTCCTTATTACGCGCAAAATAATTATTCCTCCACCTGGCAGCAGGGACCCACCGGACGGGCCACCTTATTTCGCGAAAAAAATGTTTTCCCCCTGACTGCTAGGACCCACCAGCTACATCTTCGCACGCAAGGAAGTGCGTCCGAGCAAAAAAAACGATTCGCCCCCCTGACTGCTGGGACCCACCACCTACATCTTCGCACACAAGGAAGTGCTTGACAGTCGGGACCCACCTGGTCGAAGCATACGTAGCGTTGTCATTCTGGTCATGAACGTGTACGTACATATATACTGGTCGATGTAGAGGCGCGCACGTGTCGTAGTAGAGGCGCGCACGTAGCATGTACACATACATACAGCGGCCAGGGTCCAAGAAAGAAAATATGGCCACGTATGTACATACAGGCAGGGTCTTGAACGCCTACTCGCGCATATATACGTACAGCCAGGGCTTGTGTACATGGCTGGGTCAGAACAGAGAAACAACGTCGTCATCATGTTCATGGGGAGCCAACAGGCTGGGTCGGAACGGAATGCGTCGTCATATTCACCGGGAGGGCTTGGACGGAACAGGCGATGGAAACGAGGCGTGGCGTACCGCAGAACGGAGGAAACGGCCTTGTGTTCGGTCGGCCACGTTCGAAATGGGATCCTGTTCATCAGGAGGGGTCTGGCATACCGCAAAACAGAGGAAACGGACCTCCTGCGGTCGAAACAGGGGTCCTGTTGATCAGGAGGGGTGTGGCGTACCGCAAAACGGACGAAACAGACTTATGTTGGAGCGCTACGGTCGAAATGGGGGTCCTGTTCATCGGGAGGGGTGTGGCGTACCGCAAAATGGACAACATGGGATACTATTCATCTCCACCGTCGACCTCCTCCAGCCTCCACGGGCTACTGTTCATCCACCGTCGACCTCCTCCAGCCTCCACCTGCGACTGTTCATCCATGGGCTCCTGTTCATCTAGCCTCCACCGCGCGCTACTCCACCGGCTACTGTTCAACCACCCCTCTCCACGGGCTCTAGTTCAACCACCCCTCCACGGGCTACTGTTCATCCACCCCTCCACCATCTACTGTTCATCCAGCCCTCCACGGGGTCGTCCTGTTCATCCAGCCCTCAACGGGGTCCTGTTCATCCAGCCCCAACCGGCTCGATCGATCAGGATTCTGTTCATCCAGAGGCAACGCCACGGGTCCTGTTCATCCACTCCCACCGCTCACTGTTCAGCCACCCCCCCTGCAACACTCACTGTTCATCCAACCCCCCTGCAACGCTCACTGTTCATCCAGAGGCAGCATCGATCGGCTTCAGTTAGCAATAGTAGCGAAGGAATCGCTCGATCGCTCGGGTTCAGTATCGCGTAGCCTGCAGTGCAATCGCTCGGGTTCAGTTAGGCAATGCCTCACTCGGGTTCAGTTAGAGCCCAACGCCTCGCACACACGCGCGTACGTGTATGAGAGAAACGCGCATCACTCGGCCCCCGACCACCCACTGTAACCGGGAACTCCCCGAAATTTTCCTCGCCCTCGCTTCTACCACGGTTTTTTCCGTCATGGATGGCCCAAAGAATGTCATGCAACTGCGTCTCCGGCCCGCCCAGGATGAAAAGCCCATTTTTTGTCATGATTTTTTGTCATACAAGTAGGAGCCCACCACATCTATGATGATACCGGGTTTTGTCACAATTATCATCATAGAAGTGTCATAAGTATGACAAATTTTTTTTCATTCGGCCCAAAATGTCACGGATGTGTATTTTTTTTGTAGTGGGAGCCAGTTTTGCACGTGCGGAATGCTCGGGTTAAACTTGACGAGCCTAGCATATGCAGATATGGCCTTGGAACATTGAGACCGAAAGGTCGAACGTGAATCATATAGTACTCCCTCCGTCCCATAATGTAAGACATTTTTTTGACACTACACTAATGTCAAAAAACGTCTTACATTATGGGACGGAGGGAGTAGATATGATCAACATAGAGATGTTCACCATTGAAAACTACTCCATCTCACGTGATGATCGGACATGGTTTAGTTGATATGGATCATGTGATCATTTAGATGACTAGAGGGATGTCTATCTAAGTGGGAGTTCTTTAGTAATATGATTAATTGAACTTAATTTATCATGAACTTAGTCCTGATAGTTTTTTGCATATCTATGTTGTTGTAGATCAATGGACCGTGCTACCGTTCCCTTGAATTTTAATGCGTTCCTAGAGAAAGCTAAGTTGAAAGATGATGGTAGCAATTACACGGACTGGGTCCGTAACTTTAGGATTATCCTCATTGCTGCACAGAAGAATTATGTCCTGGAAGCACTGCTAGGTGTACCACATGCACCAGCAACTACAGACATTGTGAATGCCTGGCAGCCGTGTGTTGATGACTACTCGATAGTTCAGTGTGCCACGCTTTACGGTTTAGAATCGGGACTTTAAAGACATTTTGAACGTCATGGAGCATATGTGACGTTCCAAGAGTTGAAGTTAATATTTCAAGCAAATGCCCGAGTTGAGAGATATGAAGTCTCCAACAAGTTCTATAGCTGCAAAATGGAGGAGAATAGTTCTATCAGTGAACACATACTCAGAATGTCTGGGTACCATAACCACTTGACTCAGCTGGGAGTTAATCTTCCTAATGATAGTGTCATTGAGAGAGTTCTTCAATCACTGCCACCAAGCTATAAAGGCTTCATGATGAACTATAACATGCAAGGGATGGAAAAGACAATTCCCAAGCTCTTCGCAATGCTAAAGGTTGCGGAGGTAGAAATCAAGAAGGAGAATCTAGTGTTGATGGTTAACAAGACCACTAGTTTCAATAAAAAGGGCAAAGGGAAGAAGGGGAACTTCAAGAAGAATAGCAAGCAAGTTGCTACTCCCGGGAAGAAGCCCAAGTCTGGACAGTGGTCTGAAACTGAGTGCTTCTACTGCAAAGGGACTGGTCACTGGAAGCGGAACTGCCCCAATTATTTGGCGGATAAAAAGAAGGGAAAACTGAATGGTATATTAGATATATGTGTTATTGATGTGTACCTTACTAATGCTCGTAGTAGCGTCTGGGTATTTGGTACTGGTTCTGTTGCTCATATTTGCAACTTCAAACAGGGGCTACGGATTAAACGAAGATTGGCTATGGATGAGGTGAAGATGCGCGTCGGAAATGGTTCCAAGGTCGATGTGATCGCTGTCGGCACGCTACCTCAACATCTACCTTCGGGATAGTTTTAGACCTAAATAATTGTTATTTGGTGCCAGCGTTGCGCATGACCATTATATCTGGATCTTGTTTGATGAGAGACGGTTATTCATTTAAATCAGATAATAATGATTGTTCTATTTACATGAGTAATATCTTTTATGTTCATGCACCCTTGTTGAGTGGTCTATTTTTGTTGAATCTCGATCATGGTGATACACATGTTCATAATATTGAAGCCAAAAGATGCAAAGTTGATAATGATAGTGCAACTTATTTATGGCACTGCCGTTCAGGTAATATTGGTGTAAAGCGCATGAAGAAACTCCATGCTGATGGGCTTTTGGAATCACTTGATTATGAATCACTTGGTGCTTGCGAACAATGCCTCATGGGCAAGATGACTAAAAATCTATTCTCCAGAACAATGGAATGAGCTACTGACTTATTGGAAATAATACATACCCGATGTATGCGGTCCAATGAGTGTTGAGGCTCATGGCGGATATCATTATTTTCTGACATCCACAGATGATTTGAGCAGATATGGGTATATCTACTTAATGAAACATAAGTCTGAAACATTTGAAAGTTCAAAGAATTTCAGAGTAAATTATAAAATCATCATAATAGGAAAATAAAGTTTCTACGATCTGATCATGGAGGCAAATATTTGAGCTACGAGTTTGGTCTTCATTTGGAACAATGTGGAATAGTTTCGCAACTCACGCCACCAGGAACACCACAACGTAATGGTGTGTCTGAACATCGTAACCGTACTTTATTAGATATGGTGCGATCTATGATGTCTCTTACTGATTTACCACTATCGTTTTGGGGTTATGCTTTAGAGACAGCTGCATTCACATTAAATAGGGCACCATCAAAATCCGTTGATACGACACCATATGAACTGTGGTTTGGCAAGAAACCCAAGTTGTCGTTTCTTAAAGTATGGGGCTGCGATGCTTATGTGAAAAAATCTTCAACCTGATAAGCTCGAACCCAAATCGGAGAAGTGCATCTTCATAGGATACCCAAAGGAAACTGTTGGGTACACCTTCTATCACATATCCGAAGGCAATATATTCGTTGCTAAGAATCGATCCTTTCTAGAGAAGGAGTTTCTCTCGAAAGAAGTGAGTGGGAGGAAAGTAGAACTTGATGAGGTAATTGTACCTTCTCCTGAAATTGAAAGTAGTTCATCACAAAAATTAGTTCCAGTGATTCCTACACCAATTAGTGAGGAAGCTAATGATGATGATCATGAAACTTCAGATCAAGTTACTACCAAACCTCGTAGGTCAACCAGAGTACGATCCGCACCAGAGTGGTATGGTAATCCTATTCTGGAAGTCATGTTACTAGACCATGATGAACCTACGAACTATGAGGAAGTGATGATGAGCCCAGATTCTGCAAAATGGCTAGAGGCCATGAAATCTGAGATGGGATCCATGTATGAGAACAAAGTGTGGACTTTGGTGGACTTGCCCGATGATCGGCAAGCCATAGAAAATAAATTGATCTTCAAGATGAAGACTGACGTTGACGGTAATGTTACTGTCTACAAAGCTCAACTTTTTGCGAAAGGTTTTCGACAAGTCCAAGGAGTTGACTATGATGAGACCTTCTCACCCATAACAATGCTTAAGTATGTCCGAATCATGTTAGCAATTGCCGCATTTTATGATTATGAAATTTGGCAAATGGATGTCAAAACTGCATTCCTTAATGGATTTCTTAAAGAAGAGTTGAATATGGTGCAACCAGAAGGTTTTGTCAATCCAAAGGGTTGGAATAAACACTTTGATAGTGTGATCAAAGCATATGGTTTTATACAGACTTTAGGAGAAGCCTGTATTTATAAGAAAGTGAGTGGGAGCTCTGTAGCATTTCTAGTATTATATGTGGATGACATATTGTTGATTGGAAATAATACAGAATTTCTGGATAGCATAAAAGGATACTTGAATAAGAATTTTTCAATGAAAGACCTCGGTGAAGCTGCTTACATATTGGGCATCAAGATCTATAGAGATAGATCAAGATGCTTAATTTGACTTTCACAAAGCACATACCTTGATAAAGTTCTGAAGAAGTTCAAAATGGATCAGTTAAACAAAGGGTTCTTGCCTGTGTTACAAGGTGTGAAGTTGAGTCAGACTTAATGCCCGACCACTTCAGAAGATAGAGAGAAAATGAAAGTCATTCCCTATGCTTCAGCCATAGGTTCTATCATGTATGCAATGTTGTGTACCAGACTTGATGTGTGCCTTGCTATAAGTATAGCAGGGAGGTACCAAAGTAATCCAGGAGTGGATCACTGGACAGCGGTGTCACGCCCAATATGCGACCCTATCCTGAAGGAACTCGAAGGTCCCACCAAGAATAGAAGCGCATATTGGAGACGCTTTTTCAAGGTGGATATCATTACATCGTACCATTACATAATAGTTGGGGATACATACAAGAGGCATACAATGCCACACGAATACAACAACATCATACACAAGAACATCATCCGACTACGGATGAAACACAAACAGAAACTCCAACGCCATCCACCCTGCTAGCCCAGGCTGCAGACCTGGAGCCTATCCCCTGATCGAACAAGAAGCAGAAGAAGAACTCCAAAACAAGATACATCGCTCTTGCGTCAAGATCATTGACGTCTACTACACAACCTTCTTCTTGTAGATGTTGTTGGGCCTGCAAGTGCACAGGTTTGTAGGACAGTAGCAAATTTCCCTCAAGTGGATGACCTAAGGTTTATCAATCCTTAGGAGGCATAGGATGAAGATGGTCTCTCTCAAACAACCCTGCAACCAAATAACAAAGAGTCTCTTGTGTCCCCAACACACCCAATACAATGGTAATTTGTATAGGTGCACTAGTTCGGCGAAGAGATGAAGATACAAGTGCAAAATAGATAGCAAATAAAGGTTTTTGTAATCTGAAATAATAAAAACAGCAAGGTAACTAATGATAAAAGTGAGCGTAAACGGTATTGCAATGATGGGAAACAAGGCCTAGGGTTCATACTTTCACTAGTGCAAGTTCTCTCAACAATAATAACATAGATAGATCACATAACAAGCCCTCAACATGCAACAAAGAGTCACTCCAAAGCCACTAATAGCGGAGAACAACCGTAGAGATTATGGTAGGGTACGAAACCACCTCAAAGTTATTCTTTCGGATCGATCTATGAAAGAGTTCGTACAAGAATAACACCTTAAGACACAAATCAACCAAAACCCTAATGTCACCTAGATACTCCATTGTCACCTCAAGTATTTGTGGGCATGATTATATGATATGCATCACACAATCTCAGATTCATCCAACCAACACAAAGTACTTCAAAGAGTGCCCCAAAGTTTCTACCGGAGAGTCAAGAACGTGTGCCAACCCCTATGCATAGGTTCATGGGCGGAACCCACAAGTTGGTCACGAAAACATACATCAAGAGGCACATGATATCCCATTGTCACCACAGATAAGCACGGCAAGACATACATCAAGTGTTCTCATAAAAGAATCAATCCGATAAGATAACTTCAAAGGGGAAACTCAATTCATCACAAGAGAGTAGAGGGGGAGAAACATCATAAGATCCAACTACAATAGCAAAGCTCAGGATACATCAAGATCGTGCCATAGAGGGAACATGAGAGAGAACACGAGAGAGAGAGAGAGAGATCAAACACATAGCTACTGGTACACCCTCAGCCCCGAGGGTGAACTACTCCCTCCTCGTCATGGAGAGCGCCGGGATGATGAAGATGGCCACCGGTGATGGGTTTCCCCTCCGGCAGGGTGCCGGAACGGGCTCCCGAGAGGTTTTTGGTGGCTACAGAGGCTTGTGGCGGCGGAACTCCCGATCTATCTTCTTCGTGGATGTTTTTAGGGTACGTAGGACTATATAGGCGAAAGAAGTC
>NC_041383.1:545961683-545971844 GCF_002162155.2 Triticum dicoccoides
GGGGGGGTACTTGAGGGGTCCACGAGACAGGGGGGCGCACCCTGTAGGGGGGGGTGCCCCCTATCTCCTGGGCTCCTTGAGGGTCTTCTGACTTGATCTCCAAGCCTCCAGGATGATATTCTTCCAAAAAATCTTGTTGCCGAAGGTTTCATTCCGTTTGGACTCCGTTTGATATTCCTTTTCTTCGAAATACTGAAACAGGCAATAAAACAACAATATGGGCTGTGCCTCCGGTTAATAGGTTAGTCCCAAAAGTAATATAAAAGTGTATAATAAAGCCCATAATCATTCAAAACAGATAATAATATAGCATGAATGCTTCATAAATTATATATACGTTGGAGACGTATCAGCATCCCCAAGCTTAATTCCTACTCGTCCTCGAGTAGGTAAATGATAAAAGAAAGAATTTATGAAGTGTGAATGCTAGAAGGTGCACAAGTTTGATCAACGATAATTTCAATCACCTTTTCTAGCATGATAATATGTCCTAACAGTAGTTCATGTCATAAAACTTCTCACGATAACATAACAAGCAATTCACATGTTGAAGCATAGACCATAAACTTCTTGAAAACTAGCAAACTTCATTCTTAGTCATGAAAACAATTGCAATTCATCTTACTTTCAGGAAGAGTCTATGTCAGAGCTTTGGTTTAGCAAACTTCACATACTCAACTATCATATAGTCTTCTACAATTGCTAAAACTCATGCAAATACTTGTGGTTATGAAGTTTTAATCAGACACGGAGAAAGATTGGGGCTTATAATGTTGCCTCCAAACGTATTCACCTTTGGGTGATGTCAACAATAATAGTTCATGCTAACGTACATCCAATTTGGATATATATATCAGGATCACCCCACCACAAAGTGCTTGCCAGAGGATAAAATGAAAAAGGGAAAGGTGAAGATCACCTTGACTGTTGAATAAAGTAAAAGACATAAAGTAAAAGATAGGCCCTTCGCAGAGGGAAGCAGAGGTTGTCATGCACTTTTAGGGTTGGATACACAAAATCTTAATGCGAAAGAACGTCACTTTATATTTCCCCTTGTATATGGACCTTTATTATGCAGTCCGTCGCTTTTATTGCTTCCATAACAAGTTCGTACAAAGCTTATTTTCTCCACACTAATAAGTCATGCATATTTAAAGAGCAATTTTTATTGCTTGCACCGATGACAACTTACTTGAATGATCTTACTCAATCCATAGGTAGGTATGGTGGACTCTCATGGCAAAACTAGGTTTAAGGATATTTGGAAGCAAAAGTAGTATCTTTACTTGGTGCTAGGAATTTTGGCTAGCATGAGGGGGAGAGGCAAGCTCAACATGTTTGAATGATCCATGACAATATACTTTAACTGAGATGCGAGAAAACATAACCCATTATGTTGTCTTCCTTGTCCAACATCAACTCTTTAGCATGTCATACTTAATGAGTGCTCACAATTATAAAGGATGTCTATGATAATACATTTATATGTGAAATCTCTCTTCCTTCAATATTCTTTCAGGAATTGTTCAAATGACTAATACAATGCTTGCTAACCGTCAATAAATTTACAACCTCTACTTCTTAGATGTGAAGTCATTACTCCCCATGGGATAAGCAAATGAAACATATATAATTTCAGATTTATGACATTCAACTCATTCAACCATTTACTCATAGGATAAAAGTGAAGCACACAAGTAAATGACAAACTACTCCAAAAAGATATAAGTGAAGACCAATGAGTAGCTAAATAATTATGCAACTATGTGAAGACTCTCTCTCATTTAAGAATTTCAGATCTTGGCATTGTATTCAAGAAGCAAGAAAAACAAAATAAAATGACATTGCAAGGATAGCACAACTCATGTGAAGAAGCAAAAACTTAGGCTCAACCGATACTAACCGATAGTTGTTGAAGAAGAAAGGTGGGATGCCTACCGGGGCATCCCCAAGCTTAGATTCTTGAGACTTCTTGAAATATTATCTTGGGGTGCCTTGGGAATCCCCAAACTTGAGCTTTTTTTTCTCCTTAATTCCTCTCATATCATGGTTTCTCTTCTTTTTATCAAAAGCTTCATTCACAACAAACTCAACAAGAACTCGTCAGATAGGTTACTATAAACCAATGCAAAACCTTATCATTTTCTACTATAACAAATCACTAAAATTATTATTCAACATTTCATACTAAATTCCTCTGCATATTTAATACTCCTATCACCAAATAGAATCATTAAACAAGCAAACATATGCAAACAATGCAACCATGACAGCAATCTGTCAAAACAGTACAGTCTGTAAAGAATGCAAGAGTATCAATACTTCCATGACTCAAAAAATTATGAACTAAAATTCCCACTTTAATAAATTTATAAGATCTTAATATGGAAAAAGATTCAATGTTATACCACTCACTGACTTTTCTAGGGAATTTTTTCAACAGCGGTAAACTTTCTGTTTTCAAACAGCAACATGTATACTAGCAAAATAAGCATGGCAAAGGCTATCCTTGAATTTTTTATTGAAACTAAAGATGCAAAACATTATTCTAACTAATAGCAAGCAAAAACTAACAAAATAAAATGACGCTCCAAGCAAAACACATATCATGTGGAGAATAAATATATAGCTCCAAGTAAAGTTACCGATGAACAAAGACGAAAGAGGGGATGCCATCCGGGGAATCCCCAAGCTTAGTTGCTTGGTTATCCTTGAATAGTACCTTGGGGTGCCTTGGGAATCCCCAAGCTTAGGCTCTTTCTGCTCCTTATTCCATAGTCCATCGAATCTTTACCCAAAACTTGAAAACTTCAACCACAGAAGACTCAACACAAAACTCGTAAGCTCCGTTAGTATAAGAAAATAAAACCACCACTTAGGTACTGTAATAAACTCACTCTAAATTCATATTGGTGTAAAACCTACTGTATTCCAACTTCTCTATGATTCATACCCTTACATACTAGCCATAGATTCATCAAAATAAGCAAACAACACAATGAAAACAGAATCTGTCAAAAACAGAACAGTCTGTAGTAATCTGTATCGAACGTATACTTCTGGAACTCGAATAATTCTGAAATAAATTTCTGGACCTGAGTAATTTGTATATTAATCATCTTCAGAATGAATCAACCTAAAATCGCTCTCCAGTAAAAAATGGAAGCTAATCT
Organism: Triticum dicoccoides; assembly: GCF_002162155.2. Taxonomy (NCBI): domain Eukaryota; kingdom Viridiplantae; phylum Streptophyta; class Magnoliopsida; order Poales; family Poaceae; genus Triticum; species Triticum dicoccoides. The sequence continues at coordinate 545,964,857 of NC_041383.1, forward strand.
CGTGAGCGCAAAAGTTTCTGTTTTCTACAGCAAGATCATATAAACTTCACCCAAGTCTTCCCAAAGGTTCTACTTGGCACTTTATTGAAACAAAAGCTATAAAATATGATTACTACAGTAGCATAATCATGTGGACACACAAAAACAGTAAGTATAAATATTGGGTTGTCTCCCAACAAGCGCTTTTCTTTAATGCCTTTCTAGCTAGGCATGATGATGGCAATGATGCTCACATAAAAGATAAGAATTGAAACATAACGGGAGCATCATGAAGCATATGACTAGCACATTTAAGCCTAACCCACTTCCTATGCATAGGGATTTTGTGAGCAAACAACTTACGGGAACAATAATCAACTAGCATAGGAAGGTAAAACAAGCATAGCTTCAAAATTTTAAGCACATAGAGAGGAAACTTGACATTATTGCAATTCCTACAAGCATATGTTCCTCCCTCATAATAATTTTCAGTAGCATCATGAATGAATTCAACAATATAACCAGCACCTAAAGTATTCATTTCATGAACTACAAGCATAGAAAATTTACTACTCTCCACATAAGCAAATTTCTTCTCATGAATAGTAGTGGGACCAACTCAACAAAATAATTATCATGTGAGGCATAATCCAATTGAAAACTAAAATCATGGTGACAAGTTTCATGGTTATCATTATTCTTAATAGCATACAAGTCATCACAATAATCATCATAGATAGCAACTTTGTTCTCATAATCAATTGGAACCTCTTCCGAAATAGTGGAATCATCACTAAATAAAGTTGACACTCTTCCAAATCCACTTTCATATTCATCACAATAAGATTCAATATCCTCCAAAATAGTGGGATCAATACTACCTAAAGTTAACACTCTTCCAAAGCCACTTTCATCAATATAATCATCATAAATAGTAGGCATGCGTTCATCATAATAAATTTGCTCATCAAAACTTGGGGGACAAAAAATATCATATTCATCAAACATAACTTCCCCAATCTTATGGCTTTGCATATCATTAGCATCTTGTATATTCAAGGAATTCATACTAACAACATTGCAATCATGCTCATCATTCACATATTCCGTGCCACGCATTCTATGTAATTCTTCTTCTAGCACTTGAGCACAATTTTCCTTTTCATCATACTCACGAAAGATATTAAAAAGACGAAGCGTATGAGACAAACTCAATTCCATTTTTTTGGTAGTTTTCTTTTATAAACTAAACTTGTGATAAAACAAGAACAAAAAGATACGATTGCAAGATCTAAAGATATACCTTCCAGCGCTAACCTCCCCGGCAATGGCACCAGAAAAGAGCTTGATGTCTACTACACAACCTTCTTCTTGTAGACGTTGTTGGGCCTGCAAGTGCACAGGTTTGTAGGACAGTAGCAAATTTCCCTCAAGTGGATGACCTAAGGTTTATCAATCCGTAGGAGGCGTAGGATGAAGATGGTCTCTCTCAAACAACCCTGCAACCAAATAACAAAGAGTCTCTTGTGTCCCCAACACACCCAATACAATGGTAATTTGTATAGGTGCACTAGTTCGGCGAAGAGATGAAGATACAAATGCAAAATAGATAGTAGATATAGGTTTTTGTAATCTGAAATAATAAAAACAGCAAGGTAACTAATGATAAAAGTGAGCGTAAACGGTATTGCAATGATAGGAAACAAGGCCTAGGGTTCATACTTTCACTAGTGCAAGTTCTCACAACAATAATAACATAGAAAGATCACATAACAAGCCCTCAACATGCAACAAAGAGTCACTCCAAAGCCACTAATAGCGGAGAACAACCGTAGAGATTATGGTAGGGTACGAAACCACCTCAAAGTTATTCTTTCGGATCGATCTATAAAAGAGTTCGTACTAGAATAACACCTTAAGACACAAATCAACCAAAACCCTGATGTCACCTAGATACTCCATTGTCACCTCAAGTATCCGTGGGCATGATTATACAATATGCATCACACAATCTCAGATTCATCCAACCAACACAAAGTACTTCAAAGAGTGCCCCAAAGTTTCTACCGGAGAGTCAAGAACGTGTGCCAACCCCTATGCATAGGTTCATAGGTGGAACCCAGAAGTTGGTCACCAAAACATATATCAAGAGGCACATGATATCCCATTGTCACCACAGATAAGCATGGCAAGACATACATCAAGTGTTCTCATAAAAGACTCAATCCGATAAGATAACTTCAAAGGGGAAACTCAATTCATCACAAGAGAGTAGAGGGGGAGAAACATCATAAGATCCAACTACAATAGCAAAGCTCAGGACACATCAAGATCGTGTCATAGAGGGAACACGAGAGAGATAGATCAAACACAAAGCTACTGGTACATAACCTCAGCCCCGAGGGTGAACTACTCCCTCCTCATCATGGAGAGCACCGAGATGATGAAGATGGCCACCGATGATGGGTTTCCCCTCCGGCAGGGTGCCGGAACGGGTTCCCGAGAGGTTTTTGGTGGCTACAGAGGCTTGTGGTGGCAGAACTCCTGATCTATCTTCTCCGTGGATGTTTTTAGGGTACGTGGGACTATATAGGCGAAAGAAGTCGGTCGGGGGGTGCTCGAGGGGTCCACGATATAGTGGGGCGCCCTGTAGGGGGGCCCTATCTCCTGGGCTCCTCGAGGGTCTTCTGACTTGATCTCCAAGCCTCCAGGATGATATTCTTCCAAAATATCAGGTTGCCGAAGGTTTCATTCCGTTTGGACTCCGTTTGATATTCCTTTTCTTCGAAATACTGAAACAGGCAATAAAAAAGCAATATGGGCTGGGCCTCCGGTTAGTAGGTGAGTCCCAAAAGTAATATAAAAGTGTATAATAAAGCTCATAATCATTCAAAACAGATAATAATATAGCATGAATGCTTCATAAATTATAGATACGTTGGAGACGTATCAATCATCACATAACATGTACCTACAACTGTTGTTGTAGTAAACTGTGAGCCACGAGGACTCAGCAATCCCATTACCATGGGTATCAAGACTAGCAAAGCTTAAAGGGAAAGGAAAGGATAAGTGGTGAGGTTGCAGCAGTGACTAAGCATATATGGTGGCTAACATACGCAAATGAGAGCGACAAGAGAAGCAACGGAACGGTCGTGAAGCTAGCAATGATCAAGAAATGATCCTTAACTCCTACTTACGTCAAACATAACCCGAAACCGTGTTCACTTCCTGGACTCCGCCGAAAAGAGACCATCACAGCTACACACGCGGTTGATGCGTTTTAATTCGAATCTAGTGTCAAGTTATCTACAACCGGACGTTAACAAATTCCCATCTGCCACATAACCGCGGGCACGGCTCTCGAAAGTTTATACCCTGCAGGGGTGTCCCAACTTAGCGCATCACAAGCGCTCACGGTCAGCGAAGGATATTACTTCTCCCAGGAAGACCCGATCAGACTTGGAATCCCGGTTACAAGACATTTCGACAATGGTAAAACAAGACCAGCAAAGCCGCCTGATGTGCCGACAAATCCTGATAGGAGCTGCACATATCTCGTTCTCAGGGCACAACAGATAGGTCAGCCTACGAGTAAAACCAGACCTCGAGTTGCCCCGTGGTGGCCCTGCAGTCTACCCGTTTCGGACCAACACTTGAAGGAGCACTAGCCCGGGGGGTTAAATAAAGATGACCCTCGGGCTCCGGAAACCCAAGGGAAAAAGGCTTAGGTAGGCAAATGGTAAAACCAAGGTTGGGCCTTGCTGGAGGAGTTTTATTCAAAGCAAACTGTCAAGGGGGTCCCATAAATCACCCAACCGCGTAAGGAACGCAAAATCAAGGAACATAACACCGGTATGACGGAAACTAGGGCGGCAAGAGTGGAACAAAACACCAGGCATAAGGACGAGCCTTCCACCCTTTACCAAGTATATAGATGCATTAATTAAATAAGAGATATTGTGATATCCCAACATAAACCTGTCCATCATGGAGCAATCTTCAACTTCACCTGCAACTAACAATGCTATAAGAGGGGCTGAGCAAAGCGGTAACATAGCCATGCAACGGTTTGCTAGGAAGGGTGAAGAGGTTAGAGGCTAACATGGCAATTTGGGAGGCTTGATAACACAAGTGATAGGTAGCGCAGCATAGTGATAGAATGAGGCAACTAGCATAGCAATAATAGTAGTGAGATCCAGGGTAGCGGTCATCTTGCCTGAAATCCCGCTAGGAAGAAGAACGAGTCCATGAAGAAGACGAACGGATGAAGACGAAGCAAGCGTAGACGAATGAATCCTCACGATCGCAACGAAACAGGAACTAACGAGAAGGAGCACAACCGGAAAGAAGCAAACAACAAGGTAAACACAAAACACATAGACATGGCATGATGCTCAACCAAGTATGATGCATGACAAAGGCTATATGAGGCTACTCTTGGTAAGAGATGATGCATACAAGAACAACATAGCCAAACAAGTTTAAATGAGGCCGGAAACAACATATAACAATTCCGGTAAGTCCTCATATGAAAAATTTCGAAATTGGTCCAGATCTGAATAAACCTTATGTTCAAGTTGTTAAGCAGCAAGTTAATATGCACCAAGATGATCTACACAAAATTCTAGTCAAGTTACATATAAGGTTCATTTGCTCTACAATGTGTCGGTGTTGACGCTCTGCAAGGCAAGGCAACGGCTGAGGCAGAGCCACCAGGCCTTACTGCTCCTTATCTCATTTCTTTGGAAAGGCAAACCTGATTCCATAAGCACAGAAAGAAGGGTTTACGAATAAAAAAAGCTGCTCATTAGGGTCTCTTTTCATATCCGAAATCTTGTATAAATAAGAAAGAAGTCTTTCTCAGGAGATGACTCTGCTGATACCGAGTTTCAATGCAAAATGGCTCCCCGGCTACAGGAGAGGTAACTACCTCTGATTGATTTTATTCGTCATAAATGATTTCCGCTGACTCAAGCATAGCCAAGCCATTAAGCTAATATCTCCCTTGCTGGGACAGCTTCATAGCTCCTACCTTTACTCTTGATTTGCGCAAGAGTGCTCGTTAGTGATCTCCATTCACAAAAGACAAGAGTGAGCAGCAGTCCGGTCAGCCCTTGCTTTCTCAACTTGAGCAGGAAACTTCCAACCAAATAGGAGGGAGGGGCACTCTCAAATAGGAATGCAAACATAAAATTTAGTTCGGAGCTACGGCCTAGAAGATATGAGCAAAACAAGTCAAACATGACATTAATGCAAAATGCATACAAACGTCAAGCAAATACCCCAAACAGGGATGCAACAAGGTAACATAAAACTATATGCGAAATTAAGCAAGTTTCATATAGAGCATGCTCAAAACGGAGCAACGGTTCAACACATACACTCTATGCAAGATATAACAACAATCTGCCCAAAACAGCAACTAGGCATCTAGCAATCATCAAAACAATATGCTACATCACCTCAACAGGAAAACAAAAGGCATGGACATGATGTACAGGTAAAGCATGACAAAACATGAACACTGAGTTATCTCCAGACATCAATAGAACATGCTCAAAAGGACATGGCAAGATTGCAAATAATAACAGTTTCACTGACTTGGCAGAAATCACTGGACATGGTAGAAATAACATCAGGTTGCAATGTTTAGAGCTATCAAACAACATGCTACAGAAACTTATCGTGGAAAACAAAGACATGGCATGCTAATACTAAAGACAAAGAACAAAACTCCCTTACTTAACTAATTCCAAAGATCAACAGAAAAGATGGTGGAATCCATGCAAACATGGCAAGTGATATGACAGATTCAGAATAACAGTACATGGCAGAGACAATGATAAGTAGGCATGTTGGTGAGCTTGTACAACTCACCACAGAGCAAAACATGGCATATGAAGTCAACCAACAGTAGTATGACATAATTATGAAGCTACACATGGCAAGAGCAAGTTCATAGGGTGCATCTATCACTAGAAAAACACATGGCGAAACTGAACTTCATGTTAACAGGCTCACAGCAACATTATTTAGCAACTTTGGAGCAAGATTACAACAATCTACAGCAAGTCATAGTTTCAACTAAGGACATGGATGGATATACCATGACATGTAGAATAAAACGTCCTTAGTGAACATCTCCAGATTATGCATAGAATGAAATGTAGCAGCAGGTTTACATAGCATCATGATATAGCAGATTCAGCCTAGCAAAACCGTAACAAGTACCCTACTTCACGAGCTTGATGCACTCACTACAAAACTCACAAAAAAACATGGATTGCACCCCAGTAAATATGGCATGATGTATCTCAAAACTCATGTAGACATCTGTAACACCCCGGATGTAGCTTTCCATATTTGTATCTCCAACTCTTGCCATTTTCGGCTATGTGATATGATATTCCCTCTGTGGTTGGGTTTTGTCTTTTGTTTTTGCATTTTATTCATGTCATGCATATCATATCAGGTCATCATGTGCATCTCATTTGCATACGTGTTCGTCTCATGCATCCGAGCATTTTCCCCGTTGTCCGTTTTGCAATCCGACACTCACACATGCACCGGCGCACCCCCCCTCTTTTCTCTTTTTGTGTGCGGGTGTTGAAAGTTCTCGAAATGGACCGAGCCTTGCCAAGTGGCCCTGGTATAGCACCGGTAGACCATCTGTCAAGTTTCGGGTCATTTGGAGCTCGTTTGGTACTCCAACAGTTATCCGCATATCCGCAAAGGCCTCTTTTAAGTTGCAGCCCAACACCCCTCCAAAACAGCCAAATAACCCATCTAACTCCCCTCCATGCTCTCGGTCGTTCGATCACGATCGTGTGGGCGAAAACCGCACATCATTTGGACACTCCTAGCTCCCTCTACCTCTATTTATAGACCCCTTCCCCGAATTCCGGACGAAACCCTAGCGAATTCCCCTTCCGCCGCGACCGGACACGTCCGGCCGCAGCCGGACACGTCCGGGTTGCCCCGCCGCCGCCACGTGTCGCCGCCTGGT
>NC_041383.1:545972075-546002442 GCF_002162155.2 Triticum dicoccoides
CTCCGGCCAGGGTCCGGCCGGAGCAGCGCGCCCCGGCCTCGCCCTCCTCTCCTCCGGCCGCCGTCTCCAGCGCGCCCCGGCCTCGTCCTCCTCCCTCCGACCGCCGTCGTCCCCGTCTCCGGCGAGCCGTGCCGCCGCCACGGGAACCGCGCGCGCCAGATCCAGATCCAGATCGGACCGGTTGACCTCTTTCCCCCCTGTTTATTTCACTAAGTCTTTTATCTGCTGGTAAAATCATTGCATGTTCATCGCATCACATCTTCGCATCCGTAGCTCCGTTTCGTGCGTGTAATATGTCAAATTGTTCGTCTCCAAGAGTAAATCATTTATTTCCATTGCATCATTTGCATTTGAGGTCATCTTGATGCCCGAAATGCTGTTGGAAGAGGGCTTCATATTGTTAGTTTCAGATTCTTATCAGCACGAGCTCTTTTGTCATTTTTGCCATGATTGATGTGTGCATCCTATGGACTTGGTCCCTAAATGTGTTTTGAACTAGGCTATGTCTTCTTTACAGAGGTGCTTACCATGTATTTTTGTGAGAAATGTGGTGACTATCACAAGCATGCAAACTAGGCTTCGTGTTAACGCTGTTTTAGTTCCTGTTCTGCTGTAATTTTGTTGCCATGTAAACATGTTGCTACAGAGTAATCCATGCATAATTTGAGATACTTCAGTAAGGGTGTTTTGGAAACATTGTTTTGCTATATCCATCCATTGTCCTGTTTGCAATTATGGAGTAGTCTAGCATGTCATTTTCGTGCTCTACTTTTGCTTCAAAATGTTTCCTGGCAGATTATTTACATGTTATTCAATTTGGCCGGGGTTGTTGTAGTTGATCCGGGTATGCTATGATGTTGTTTCTTGCCATGTGTAGCTTCTATGTCATGCCTTATTGATGGATGTATGATTAGTTTATCATGAGGATCTCTGTAGTGAGTGCATCGAGCTCGCGAAGGTGCCTTCATAATTATTTCAATGCCATGCTTTGTTTGCTGAAATCTGTTAACGAAACTTGCTATGTTTACGTGGGTGCCATCATATTTTCTGATCCTTTTTGGCTTATGGTCAGTAAGGGATTTTTGATCTATGCTTTGAGTAGATTCATGCCATGTCTTAGTTTGCTATTATAAGTTCCTGCATCTTGTTGATAACCTGCTCTGAACATTGCTTCGTGCTGCTGTTTATGCCATGTCCAACCTGTTATTTTTTTTGCACTTTCTCCATGCTTGTTTGAACCTGTTATGATGTGATTTAGCCGTAGCTCAGTGTTCCTCTTTTGTAAAGCATCTCCTGTAGATGATCTCCATATGCTTTGTTTTCATGTTGGGGTGCTGTAGCATAGTTTCTTGTTGCATGCTAAGTAGCATCGTGCTGTTAATCGCAGCTTTGTGCCATACTTGTCTTGCTTGCCATTTGCAAACCGTGCATCCGAATTCGGTGATCTTTATATCAATTTCAACCGAAATCATCTCATCTTTCCAGCGGCATACTTGGTTTGCCAAGTTGATGCCTTGTTCATCATCTTTCCTTCCGAAGCACGCATATGCATTGCATATCACATCTCGCATATCATGACATGTTTTGCATCATATTGCTTGCGCATTGCACCGTGATTTATTGTGGTTCCTTTGCTTGTGTTCTTGCTTTGGGTAGAGCCGGGAGACGAGTACGTGCACGAGGACCCTGTTGAGAACGCTTACGAGGATCCAGCCTTCGACAACTCTGAGAACCTTGCAGGCAAGATGATCATACCTTCGAAATCATTACTATCTTTGCTTGCTAGTACTCGCTCTTTCGCTATGTTAGCCCTGCCTGCCTTTGTTTACCATGCCTACCTATTGCCATGACAAACCTCTAACCAACCTGTCCTAGCAACCATTGATTGGCTATGTCACCGCTTTTGCTCAGCCCCTCTTATAGCATTGTTAGCTGCAGGTGAAGATGAAGTTTGTTCCAGGTCGGAACATGGGTATTTTGGGATATCACAATATCTCCTGTTTATATTAATGCACCTTATATACTTGGTAAAGGGTGGAAGGCTCGGCCTTATGCCTAGTGACTTGTTCCACTCTTGCCGCCCTAGTTCCGTTTACCGGTGTTATTTTCCTTGATTTTGCGTTCCTTACACGGTTGGGTGATTTATGGGACCCCTTTAACAGTTCACTTTGAATAAAACTCCTCCAGCAAGGCCCAACCTTGGTTTTACCATTTGCCACCTATACCCCTTTTCCCTTGGGTTTTCGCGAGCCCGAGGGTCATCTTTATTTTAACCCCCCCCGGGCCAGTGCTCCTTCGAGTGTTGGTCCGAATTGAGCAACCTGCGGGGCCACCTCGGGGCAACTTGAGGGCTGGTTTTACTCGTAGCTTGACTCATCCGGTGTGCCATAAGAACGAGATACGTGCGAATCCTATCGGGATTTGTCGGCACATCGGGCGGCTTTGCTGGTCTTGTTTTACCATTGTCGAAATGTTTTGCGAACTGGGATTCCGAGACTGATCAGGTCTTCCTGGGAGAAGGTCTATTCCTTCGTTGACCGTGAGAGCTTGTGATGGGCTGAGTTGGGACACCCCTGCAGGGTATATAATCTTTCGAAAGCCGTGCCTGCGGTTATGAGGCAGATGGGAATTTGTTAATGTCCGGTTGTAGATAACTTGACACTTGACCTCTTTAAAATGCATCAACCGAGTGTGTAGCCGTGATGGTCTCTTCTCGGCAGAGTCCGGGAAGTGAACACGGTTTGTGTTATGTTTGACGTAAGTAGTTTCAGGATCACTTCTTGATCGCTTCTAGCTCCTCGACCGACGCGTTGCTTCTCTTCTCGCTCTCATTTGCGTATGTTAGCCACCATATATGCTTAGTGCTTGCCGCAGCTCCACCATATTACACCTTTCCTACCTATGAGCTTAAATAGTCTTGATCTCGCGGGTGTGAGATTGCTGAGTCCTCGTGACTCACAAATTCTACCAAAACAGATGGAGGTACCGATGATACCAGCGCAGATGGCGCAACTGAGCTGAAGTGGGAATTTGATGAGGCTCTTGGTCGTTACTATGTATCGTTTCCAGATGATCAGTAGAGGTGCCCAGTCGGGACGATCGGGGATCTGTGTAGCATTTGGGGTAGTCTTCTTTTATTTTAGTTCCGTAGTCGGACCTTGAGTGTAATCTGGATGATGGATGTTTATTTATGTATTGTGTGAAGTGGCGACTGTAAGCCAACTATGTATCCTTTCTCTTATGTATTACATGGGTTGTGCGAAGATTACCTCACTTGCGACATTGCTTTCAATGTGGTTATGCCTCTAAGTCGTGCTTCGACACGTGGGAGATATAGCCGCATCGAGGGCGTTACAAGTTGGTAATCAGAGCCATCCCCGACTTAGGAGCCCCTGCTTGATTGTTTGCTGGCGATGTTGAGTCTAGAACAAAAATGTTTTGAGTCTTAGGATTATATATATCGGAGAGTAGGATTCTTTTTACTCCTTAGTCCCTTCGTCGCTCTGGTGAGGTCTCCTGACGTAGATGTTTTGACTATCCTCTTCTCAAATTTCTCTAAACAAAATTTTAGGATCACGCGGGTATCTTGGAATCGTTCCGATGGTTTTGTGACGAGAACATTGTTCTTGGTGCCTCCTGACATTTAGGGGTTGTGGCAGTGTCCCGGGGAGTTGAGCTCTGAGGTGTTGTCGTCACAATTTTATCGTTGCAGTTCTGGAATACCTGAGATTTGCCGACATCGAAAATCTCTTTTATGCAGTTGTTGGTGAGATAACCCCGATAACCCAGTACTGGGGCGAGCTTGGGAGTATTGCCATAACTCGTATAACGGATGCTTTTCGAAGGTTGAGGTACACGATTTCCGAAGGTTTCTTGGTTATGTGTTGACGGATGGATACAGCTGGATGTAGGGATTGTTAGTTTGGGTGAGATATTGTGCTTCCCCTGTATCCCCAACACCAGATTGCATAACCATAAAGTTTTGGGAGTTTATAGGTGGGATTCAAGTAGCTCTAGCATTTCTTCCCGCAAATATTTGGTTTGTGATTGGGTAATCCTTACCACTTATTTGTTCCAGTTGTACCTTGTTTATTTCATTCATCAATCTCTATTCAAGTGGCTTCTCACCTTTATGGACGTGTGATGTTTACTTTGGAATTCATTCGTTCATCCTTTTTCGAATGTTTATTGCGAAGACTATATGTTGCAATTTCTATCCGTTGATTCAACTTGTCTATATGTCTATCAAGATGCTAACAGATGTCACCCTCTTCAGGATGGTTCCGCCAACGCGTCTGAATCCGGAACGCAATGATGGGAGTCAGGCGAACCCTCCACCTCCACCTCCGCCTCCGGAGGCATGGCAAGCTTTGATGGCAGCCTCTAACGCTCATGCTCAGATGATGATCCAGCTCATGCAAGAGCGCAACCAAGGCCAAGGCAACCAAGGGAATCAAGGTCAAGGGCAGTTCAATCATCAGCCTTAGTTTCCTACCCTCAACCAATTCCTTGCAAATCAGCCGAAGTCCTTCAGCTATTGTGTCGAGGCCATAGACGCCGATGATTGGCTCGTGGATATCAACAAGCATTTTGAATGCAGCAATGTCAGGCCTGAGGACTATGTCAAGTTCGCCTCTTTTCAGCTCAAGGATCAGGCAGCTGATTGGTTCCAGCAATACAAGGATTCCAGAGGTGGTCGAGTGATTACTTGGACTGATTTCTGTTGGGACTTTAAAGCTCACCATATTCCTACCAGTGTTGTTGAGAGCAAGCGAGAGGAGTTCCGCAATCTCAAGCAAGGCAACATGTCAGTGTATGAATACAACAAGCAGTTTCAGAAACTTGCTCGCTTTGCTAAGCAAGATGTTCCAGATGTGAAGAGTATGATCTATCAGTTCAGAGGTGGCCTTAGAGAGGATCTGCAGTTAGCTCTCGTTCTTATTGGGCCTACTCAGTTTGATCAATTCTACAATATGGCACTCAAGCAAGAAGGTGCTCAGCTCAAGTGTGAGGCTTCTAAGAAGAGAATCAGAGATGAAGTGCAATCTTCTTCTTCCTCACAAGTGGCAGCTAAGCAGCAGAAGTTTTATCTTCCTCCTCCTCCGTTTCGTCAGCCTTACCAACAGAAGAACTCAGGTGGTGGTGGATCTTCCCACCCACCCAATCCAAGCTATCAGAACAAGTCTCAGTCTCAAGCTCCAAGGTCAAGTGCTCCTTATCACCGTCCGCTCTCAGAAGTGACTTGCAACAAGTGCCAGCAGAAAGGTCACTACGCGAACAAATGCTTAAATCAAAGGCGCCTTCCTCCTCCTCCTCCTGTGAGATCTTCAAGCAATGCAGTGGTCAAGCATAATTCCAAGTTTGCAAAGGTGAACATGATGAATGCAGCTCAGGCAGAGGATTCTTCAGATGTGATCATCGGTAATCTTCCAGTTAATGATATTCCTGCAAAAGTTTTATTTGATACTGGTGCATTGCATTGTTTCATGTCAAGACCGTTTTTTGCCAAGCATGATTTCACTTCTTAAAATTTGGGTAAACCCATGGCTGTCATTTCTCCGGGTAAACGGTTGAGCTCCAGTTTGGTGGCTCCAGATGTTTCTATCAAGATGGGCGACTATAAATTTCTGTCTTCTCCAGTTGTTCTTGGCGATTCTGATATTGATCTTATTCTTGGGATGGACTGGCTTTCTAAGCACAAGGCTCAGCTTGATTGTGCTGCCAGGCAAATTCAATTGACTCACCCTTCTAAGGATGTTATCATCTATGCCGCTCGTGATGAAACCATTCGGTTGTTTTCTCTCAATGAGAAGGGCGAATTGGATGCTATTCCTCAGATTCCAGTCGTTTGTGAGTACCAGAATGTCTTTCCAGAAGAGCTTCCGGGTATGCCTCCTCATCGGCCAGTCGAGTTCGTTATTGATCTTGAGCCTGGAACGGAACCCGTTTGCAAGCGTCCATACAAGCTTGGACCAAAGGAGCTGAAACAATTGAAGAAGCAGCTCGATGAACAAGAGCGTCTGGGTTTGATCAGACCGAGTTCTTCCCCATGGGGTTGTGGAGTTCTTTTTGTCCAGAAGAAGGATGGCACGGACCGACTTTGCGTCGATTACCGTCCATTGAACAAGAAGACAATCAAGAACAAGTATCCACTTCCCAACATCAATGAGCTTTTCGAGCAACTCAAAGGGGCTAAAGTATTCTCCAAGCTTGACCTTCGTATGGGTTATCATCAGATTCGCATTCGTGAAGAAGATATTCCCAAGAAAGCATTCAAAACAAGCTATGGTTCTTATGAATATACTGTCATGTCTTTCGGCCTTGTCAATGCTCCTCAAACGTTCTCTCGCATGATGAACTTTATCTTCAACCCCTACACCAATGAATTCGTTCTGGTGTATCTCGATGATATTTTGGTCTTCTCCAAGAATAAGCAGGATCATGCCAAACATTTGCGATTGGTGCTCGACAAGCTCAGAGAGCATCAATTCTATGCGAAGTTTTCCAAATGTGAGTTCTGGCTTGATGAAGTTCTTTATCTTGGCCATATCATCTCTGCCAAGGGCATTGCTGTTAATCCCGCAAAGGTTTCTGCAGTTCTGAATTGGGAACCTCCTCAGAATGTCAAACAGCTCCGCAGTTTTCTCGGTCTTGCAAGCTATTGCCGAAGATTCGTTGAGAACTTCTCTAAGATTGCAAAGCCTCTTTCCAACCTCCTCCAGAAGCATGTCAAGTATGTCTGGACGCCTGAGTGCGATGTTGCTTTCAACACCCTCAAAGAGAAGCTAGTCACAGCTCCTGTCTTAACTCCTCCTGATGAATCCAAGCCATTCGAAGTTTTCTGTGATGCTTCCCTTCAAGGTCTCGTGCTCTGTTGATGCAAGAGAAGAAAGTTGTGGCCTATACCTCGCGTCAGTTGAAGCCCAACGAGAAGAACTACCCCACTCACGATCTTGAGTTGGCGGCAGTTGTCCATGCATTGATAACATGGAGACATCTCTTATTGGGAAGGCAAGTGGACATTTTCACTGATCACAAGAGCCTCAAGTATATCTTCACTCAACCCAACCTTAACCTCAGGCAAACTCGATGGGTCGAAATGATTCAGGAGTACAATTCGAGTATCGAATATACTCCTAGCAAGGCGAATGTGATTGCAGATGCTTTGAGCAGAAAGGCTTATTGGAACAGTCTAATCCTCAAGCCGTTTCAACTGGATCTTTGTGAAGCCTTCTGCAAGCTGAATCTTCAAGTTGTTCCTCAAGGCTTTCTTGCCAACCTCATAGTCTCTCCTACTTTGGAAGATCAGATTCGTGAGGCACAACTCCTGGATACCATGGTGAAGAAGGTGAAACGTGGTATTGACAAGGGCATTCCCAAATACAAGTGCTATCGCTTGGATGACAAAGATACTCTTTTCTTCGAGGATCGAATTGTGGTTCCCAAAGGTGATCTGAGAAAAGTCATCATGAATGAGGCACACAATTCCCTCCTATCCATTCATCCTGGAAGTACAAAGATGTACCATGACCTCAAGAAGTCATATTGGTGGACTCGAATGAAGCGAGAAATTGCTCAATTCGTGAATGAATGTGATGTCTGCAGAAGAGTGAAAGCAGAACACCAACGACCAGCTGGTCTCCTTCAACCTCTTGGTATTCCGGAATGGAAGTTTGATCATATCGAGATGGACTTCGTGACTGGTTTTCCTAAGTCCAAGCGTGGAAATGATGCTATCTTCGTTGTCATTGACAAGCTTACCAAAGTGGCTCATTTTCTTCCTATCAAAGAATCTATCACAGCAGCTCAGCTGGCAGAGCTATACACCTTCAGAATTGTCTCCTTGCACGGCATTCCACAATTGATATCTTCAGATCGTGGAAGCATTTTCACTTCTAAGTTCTGGGAATCTTTTCAGTCGGCCATGGGTTCCAACATTCGTTTCAGTACAGCTTTCCATCCTCAAACAAGTGGCCAAGTCGAGTGAGTCAATCAAATCCTTGAAGATATGCTCAGGGCTTGTGTCATCTCTTTCGGTATGAAGTGGGAAGATTGTCTTCCATATGCCGAGTTCTCCTACAACAACAGCTTCCAAGCGAGTTCGGGCAAGGCCCCATTTGAAATTCTCTATGGTAGAAAGTGTTGTACTCCTCTCAGCTGGTCTGAGACAGGTGAACGCCAACTTCTTGGCAATGACTTGATCACAGAAGCCGAAGAAATGTGCAAAGTCATTCGTGAGAATCTCAAAGCTGCGCAATCGCGACAGAAGAGTTACTATGATAGCAAGCACCGTGACTTGGCTTTTGAAATCGAAGACCATGTCTACCTCCGCGTCTCTCCAATGAAAGGCACTCGTCGCTTCGGTATCAAAGGGAAGCTTGCCCCTAGATACGTGGGTCCTTTCAAGATTATTGGCAAAAGAGGCGATCTCGCCTATCAACTTGAGCTTCCATCCAACTTTGCAAACGTGCACGATGTGTTTCACGTGTCACAGCTTCGCAAGTGCTTCAAGACTCCTGAGCGCACTATCAACTTCGAAGAGATCGACCTCCAAGAAGATCTCTCTTATTATGAGCATCCCATTGCTATTCTAGAAGAAACCGAGCGCAAGACCCGCAACAAGTCAATCAAATTCCTGAAAGTGAAGTGGTCACACCATTCCGACCGAGAAGCCACCTGGGAGCGCGAGGATCACCTTCGTTCTGAATATCCGGAGTTCTTTCAGTCCTAGATCTCGGGACGAGATCCTCTTGTAGTGGTGGAGTGTTGTAACACCCCGGATGTAGCTTTCAATATTTGTATCTCCAACTCTTGCCATTTTCGGCTATGTGATATGATATTCCCTCCGCAGTTGGGTTTTGTCTTTTGTTTTTGCATTTTATTCATGTCATGCATATCATATAAGGTCATCATGTGCATCTCATTTGCATACGTGTTCGTCTCATGCATCCGAGCATTTTCCCCGTTGTCCATTTCGCAATCCGACACTCACACATGCACCGGCGCACCCCCCTCTTGTCTCTTTTTGTGTGCGGGTGTTGAACGTTCTCGGAATGGACCGAGCCTTGCCAAGTGGCCCTGGTATAGCACCGGTAGACCACCTGTCAAGTTTTGGGTCATTTGGAGCTTGTTTGGTACTCCAACGGTTATCCGCATATCCGGAAAGGCCTCTTTTAAGATGCAGCCCAACACCCCTCCAAAACAGCCAAATAACCCATCTAACTCCCCTCCATGCTCTCGGTCGTTTGATCATGATCGTGTGGGCGAAAACCGCACCTCATTTGGACACTCCTAGCTCCCTCTACCTCTATTTATAGACCCCTCCCCCGAATTCCGGATGAAACCCTAGCGGATTCCCCTTCCGCCGCCACCGGACATGTCCGGCCGCAGCCGGACACGTCCGGGTCGCCCCGCCCCCGCCACGTGTCGCCGCCTGGTTCGTCCGTGCCGCCGCCGCGCCAGTCCCCGCCGCCGGCCCGGCGAGGCCTGCCGTCGCTCCACCGCCGGCCACCGTGCCCCGCAGCCCGGCCGCCTCCCCGCGTCGCCGCCGCCCGACTCCGGCGAGGGTCCGGCCGGAGCAGCACGCCCCGGCCTCGTCCTCCTCTCCTCCGGTCGCCGTCTCCAGCGCGCCCCGGCCTCGTCCTCCTCCCTCCGGCCGCCGTCGTCCCCGTCTCCGTCGAGCTGCGTCACTGCATCGAGAACCGCGCGCGCCAGATCCAGATGCAGATCGGACCGGTTGACCTCTTTCCCCCCTGTTTATTTCACCAAGTCTTTTATCTGCTGGTAAAATCATTGCATGTTCATCGCATCACATCTTCGCATCCGTAGCTCCATTTCGTGCGTGTAATATGTCAAATTGTTAGCCTCAAAGAGTACATCATTTCATTCCATTGCATCATTTGCATTTGAGGTAATCTTGATGCCCGAAATGCTGTTGGAAGAGGGCTTCATATTGTTAGTTTCAGATTCTTATCAGCACGAGCTCTTTTGTCATTTTTGCCATGATTAATGTGTGCATCCTATGGACTTGGTCCCTAAATTTGTTTTGAACTAGGATATGTCTTCTTTACAGAGGTGCTTACCATGTATTTTTGTGAGCAATGTGGTGACTAGCACAAGCATGCAAACTAGGCTTCGTGTTAACGCTGTTTTTAGTTCCTGTTCTGCTGTAATTTTGTTGCCATGTAAACATGTTGCTACAGAGTAATCCATGCATAATTTGAGATACTTCAGTAAGGGTGTTTTGAAAACATTGTTTTGCTCTATCCATCCATTGTCATGTTTGCAATTATGGAGTAGTCTAACATGTCATTTTCGTGCTCTACTTTTGCTTCAAAATGTTTCCTGGCAGATTGTTTACATGTTATTCTATTTGGCCGGGGTTGTTGTAGTTGATCCTGGTATGCTATGATGTTGTTTCTTGCCATGTGTAGCTTCTATGTCATGCCTTCTTAATGGATGTATTCTTAGTTTATCATGAGGAGCTCTGTAGTGAGTGCATCGAGCTCGCGAAGGTGCCTTCATAATTATTTCAATGTCATGCTTTGTTTGCTGAAATCTGTTAACGAAACTTGCTATGTTTACGTGGGTGCCATCATATTTTCTGATCCTTTTTGGCTTATGGTCAGTAAGGGATTTTTGATCTATGCTTTGAGTAGATTCATGCCATGTCTTAGTTTGCTATTATAAGTTCCTGTAGCTTGTTGATAACCTGCTCTGAACATTGCTTCGTGCTGCTGTTTATGCCATGTCCAACCTGTTAATGTTTTTGCACTTTCTCCATGCTTGTTTGAACCTGTTATGATGTGATTTAGCCGTAGCTCAGTGTTCCTCTTTTGTAAAGCATCTCCTGTAGATGATCTCCATATGCTTTGTTTTCATCTTGGGGTGCTATAGAATAGTTTCTTGTTGCATGCTAAGTAGCATCGTGCTGTTAATGCAGCTTTGTGCCATACTTGTCTTGCTTGCCATTTGCAAACCGTGCATCCGAATTCGGTGATCTTTATATCGATTTCAACCGAGATCATCTCATTTTTCCAGCGGCATACTTGGTTTGCCAAGTTGATGCATTGTTCATCATCTTTCCTTCCGAAGCACGCATATGCATTGCATATCACATCTCGCATATCATGACATGTTTTGCATCATATTGCTTGCGCATTGCATCGTGATTTATTGTGGTTCCTTTGCTTGTGTTCTTGCTTTCGGTAGAGCCGGGAGACGAGTAGGTGCACGAGGACCCTGTTGACAACGCTTACGAGGATCCAGCCTTTGACAACTCTGAGAACCTTGCAGGTAAGATGATCATACCTTCGAAATCATTACTATCTTTGCTTGCTAGTACTCGCTCTTTCGCTATGTTAGCCCTACCTGCCTTTGTTTACCATGCCTACCTATTGCCATGATAAACCTCTAACCAACCTGTCCTAGCAACCATTGATTGGCTATGTCACCGCTTTTGCTCATCCCCTCTTATAGCATTGTTAGCTGCAGGTGAAGATGAAGTTTGTTCCAGGTCAGAACATGGGTATTTTGGGATATCACAATATCTCCTGTTTATATTAATGCACCTTATATACTTGGTAAAGGGTGGAAGGCTCGGCCTTATGCCTAGTGACTTGTTCCACTCTTGCCGCCCTAGTTCCGTTTACCGGTGTTATGTTCCTTGATTTTGCTTTCCTTACATGGTTGGGTGATTTATGGGACCCCCTTAACAGTTCGCTTTGAATAAAACTCCTCCAGCAAGGCCCAACCTTGGTTTTACCATTTGCCACCTATACCCCTTTTCCCTTGGGTTTTCGCGAGCCCGAGGGTCATCTTTATTTTAACCCCCCCCCGGGCCAGTGCTCCTTCAAGTGTTGGTCCGAACTGAGCAACCTGCGGGGCCACCTGGGGGCAACTTGAGGGCTGGTTTTACTCGTAGCTTGACTCATCCGGTGTGCCCTGAGAACGAGATACGTGCAACTCCTATCGGGATTTGTCGGCACATCGGGCGGCTTTGCTGGTCTTGTTTTACCATTGTCGAAATGTTTTGCGAACCGAGATTCCGAGACTGATCGGATCTTCCCGGGAGAAGGTCTATTCCTTCATTGACCGTGAGAGCTTGTGATGGGCTGAGTTGGGACACCCCTGTAGGGTATATAATCTTTCAAAAGCCGTGCCCGCGGTTATGAGGCAGATGGGAATTTTTTAATGTCCCGTTGTAGATAACTTGACACTTGACCTCTTTAAAATGCATCAACCGAGTGTGTAGCCGTGATGGTCTCTTCTCGGCGGAGTCCGGGAAGTGAACACGGTTTGTGTTATGTTTGACGTAAGTAGTTTCAGGATCACTTCTTGATCGCTTCTAGCTCCTCGACCGGCGCGTTGCTTCTCTTCTCGCTCTCATTTGCGTATGTTAGCCACCATATATGCTTAGTGCTTGCCGCGGCTCCACCATATTACACCTTTCCTACCTATGAGCTTAAATAGTCTTGATCTCGCGGGTGTGAGATTGCTGAGTCCTCGTGACTCACAGATTCTACCAAAACAGATGCAGGTACCGATGATACCAGCGCAGATGGCACAACTGAGCTGAAGTGGGAATTTCATGAGGCTCTTGGTCGTTACTATGTATCGTTTCCAGATGATCAGTAGAGGTGCCCAGTCGGGACGATCGGGGATCTGTGTAGCATTTGGGGTAGTCTTCTTTTATTTTGGTTCCGTAGTCGGACCTTGAGTGTAATCTGGATGATGGATGTTTATTTATGTATTGTGTGAAGTGGCGACTGTAAGCCAACTATGTATCTTTTCCCTTATGTATTACATGGGTTGTGCGAAGATTACCTCACTTGCGACATTGCTTTCAATGCGGTTATGCCTCTAAGTCGTGCTTCGTCACGTGGGAGATATAGCCGCATCGATGGCGTTACAATATCAAGCCCAAAGGATGCACACACAAAATGCAACGAAAATGACAAAACAACAAGTTATAACAGTCTCAGCAGGTTAACATCATATAGCACTCTTGCAACAATGATTAGGGCACCAATATGGACTCAAACAAGCATGGCACAATGTAACGAAACGAAGATAATCTCACAATGAACATTTTGATATATAACACGCACAAAAAGGAGCTACAGTCATGGCGATATGATGCAATGAACATGGCAACAAAATGTTGAAAACTTCGGGACTTGGTGGAATTCTCACCCCGGGGACAAAGTGGACGGGGCGATCCGGGACGGAGGCGTATGGCGCGGGGGAGGCGTTTGGATGGAGGGACCGGTGGATCTAGTCCCGGTTGGCCAGATCCGGGCGAGGACGGCGGCGGGGTTCTCCGGCGAGCGACGCGGTGGCCGGAGACGGCGGGGACGACGACGGGACAACCGGAGGGATGAGGGCGTGGTGCTCCGGCGAGCGGAGGTGGCGCGCAAGGCGGTGGTCGGCGGCAGAGGAGTTCGCGGGGGCGAGGCCGGCGGTGCACGCGGTGACCGGCGACGAGGCGAAAGCGGCGGATATGGCGAAGGGTGGTGGCGGTCGGCGGAGCTTGGCGGCGGGGCTCGCGGGACGCGGCGGAGCAGAGTGTGGGGGCGTGGCTCGGGCCCGGTGCAGGCGCGGGCAGGCCGGCTATGGGCCTCACGGGCCGCGGCGGTGGAGGGCGGCGCAGGGAGAGGTGTCGATGCGGGGTTGGTTCGGGACGGCGGCGCGATTTCGTCCGTCGCGGATGGACATGTCCGGCGGCGCGAAGGGGGAAGTTGCTAGGGTTTGGACCCGGGATTTCGGGGGAGAGGGCATATTTATAGGTAGAGGGAGCTAGGAGAGTCCAAAAGGCGTGCGGTTTTCGCCCACACGATCGTGATCAAACGACCGAGAGTATGGAGGGGAGTCAGATGGGCTAGGTGGGCTGTGTGAAGAGGGGCTGGGCTGCGAAGAGAGAGGGGTTTCGGTTAGCTCGGTTAACTGTTGGGGCATCAAACGACCTCCAAATGGAACGAAATTTGACGGGCGGTCTACCGGTAATATAATATACCAAGGCCACTCGGCATATCTTGGCCCATTCCGAGAATGTTTTTCTCCCGCTCACGAAACAAGGTTTGAGAGGTACGACAGACGTGCGAGTGTGGCTGTGCTCAGAACGGACAACAGAGAGAAACGGGGGAACCCCAACGGATGCAAGTTTTTAAAAACATGCAGATGAAATGCAGATGATGACATGACAAAATGCAACACGCAAACAAATGACATGGCAACGGCGGCGAATAACTGGAAGACACCTGGCGCATCTGATCCGGGGCATTACAAGCGGTTAAGAACATCCTAGAATACGTGAAAAGGACTAAGGATATGTTTCTCATTTATGCAGGTGACATAGAGCTTGTCGTAAATGGTTACAGCGATGCCAGCTTTGACACTGATCCGTATGACTTCTAAGTCACAAACCGGATACGTATTTATATTGAATGGTCGAGCTGTCAGTTGGTGCAGTTCCAAGCAGAGCAACATGGAGGGATCTACGTGTGAAGCAGAGTACATAGCTGCTTCGGAAGCAGCAAATGAAGGGCTCTGGATGAAGGAGTTCATATCTGATCTAGGTGTAATACCTAGTGCATCGGGTCCAATGAATTTTTTTTGTGACAATACTGGAGCAATTGCCTTGGCAAAGGAATCCAGATTTCACAAGAGAACCAAACACATCAAGAAACACTTCAATTCCATCTGCCATCAAGTCAAGGAGGGAGACATAGAGATTTGCAAGATACATACGGATATGAATATTGCAGACTCATTGACAAAGCCTCTTCCATGAGCAAAACATGATCAACACCAAGACTCCATGGGTGTTAGAATCATTACTTTGTAATCTAGATTATTAACTCTAGTGCAAGTGGGAGACTGAAGGAAATATGCCCTAGAGGCCATAATAAAGTTGTTATTTATATTTCCTTATATCATGATAAATGTTTATTATTCATGCTAGAGTTGTGTTAACCGGAAACTTAGTACATGTGTGAATACATAGACAATACATAGTGTCCCTAGTATGCCTCTACTTGACTAGCTCGTTAATCAAAGATGGTTATGTTTCCTAACCATAGACATGTGTTGTCATTTGATGAGTGGGATCACATCATTAGAGAATGATGTGATGGACAAGACCCATCCGTTAGCTTGGCATTATGATCGTTACAATTTTATTGCTATTGCTTTCTTCATGACTTATACATGTTCCTCCGACTATGAGATTATGCAACTCCCGAATACCGGAGGAACACCTTGTGTGCTATCAAACATCAAAACATAACTGGGTGATTATAAAGATGCTCTACAGGTGTCTCCGAAGATGTTTGTTGGGTTGGCATAGATCGAGATTAGGATTTGTCACTCTGTGTATCGGAGAGGTATCTCTGGGCCCTCTCGATAATGCTCATCACTATAAGCCTTGCAAGCCATATGACTAATGAGTTAGTTGCGGGATGAAGCATTACGGAACGAGTAAAGAGACTTGCCGGTAACGATATTGAACTAGGAATGAAGATACCGAGGATAGAATCTCGGGCAAGTAACATACCGATGACAAAGGGAACAACGTATGTTGTTGTGCGGTTTGACCAATAAAGATCTCCATAGAATATGTAGGAGCCAATATGAGCATCCAGGTTCCGCTATTGGTTATTTATCGGAGATGTGTCTCGATCATGCCTACATAGTTCTCGAACCCATAGGGTCCGCATGCTTAATGTTCGATGACAATTTGTATTATGAGTTATGTGTTTTTGATGACCAAAGTTTGTTCAGAGTCCCGTATTAGGTAACGGACATGACGAGGAGTCTCAAAATGGTCGAGACATAAAGATTGATATATTAGAAGGTTATGTTCGGACACCCAGTGGCCAGGTGAAGGCTGATACGTCTCCAATGTATCTATAATTTTTGATCATTCCGTGCTGTTTTATTATCAATCTTGGATGTTTTATAATCATTATATAGTCATTTTATATCATTTTTTTGGTACTAACCTATTGACATAGTGTCAAGTGCCAATTGCTGTTTACTGCATGTTTTTTACATTGCAGGAAATCAATATCAGATGAGGTCCAAATGCCACGCCAATTTACGATGATTTTTTATGGACTAGAAGGAAGATAATGGGCCCTGGTTGCACCCGGGGGAGTCCCGAGGAGGGGACAACCCACCTGGGCGCACAAGGAGGCCCAGGCGTGCCCAAGTGGGTTGTGCCCACCTCGGGTGCCCCCTGGACCGACTCTTTGCTCTATAAATATCCCAATATTCCAGAAACCCTAGGGGAGTCGATGAAATTTTCATACAGCCGCCGCAGAGTCCAGAACACCGAGATCCAATCTAGACACCATCACGGAGGGGTTCACCACTTCCGTTGGTGCCTATCCGATGATGCGTGAGTAGTTCTTTGTAGACCTTCGGGTCCGTAGTTAGTAGCTAGATGGCTTCCTCTCTCTCTCTCTTGATTATCAATACAATGATCTCTTGGAGATCCATATGATGTAAGTCCTTTTTGCGCTGTGTTTGTTGGGATCTAATGAGCTTCGAGTTTATGATCAGTTATATCTTTTTATATCCATGAAAGTTATTTGAGTTCTTTGATCTCTTATATGTGTGATCTCTTATAGCCTCATATTTCTTATCCGATAATTGGGTTTTGTTTGGCCAACTTGGTCTATTTATCTTGCAATGGGAAGAGGTGCCTGGTAGTGGGTTTGATCTTACGGTGCTTGATCCAGTGAAAGAAAGGGAACCGACATGTATGTATCGTTGCTACTAAGGATAAAAAGATGGGATCCATATCTGCCGCAATAGATAAACAGATCTTGTCTACATCATGTCATCGTTCTTATTGCATTACTCTGTTTTTCCATGAACTTAATACACTAGATGCATGCTGGACAGCGGTCGATGTGTGGAGTAATAGTAGTAGATGCAGGCAGGAGTCGGTCTACTAATCTTGTACGTGATGCCTATGTAATGATCATTGCTTGGATATCGTCATGATTATTTGAAGTTCTATCAATTGCCCAACAGTAATTTGTTCACCCACCATTTGCTATTTTTCTTGAGAGAAGCCACTAGTGAAACCTACAGTCCCCGGGTCTTCTTCCTCATATATTTGCCTTGCGATCTAATTTTTCCTTGCATTTATTTTCAGATCTATTAAACTAAAAAATAAAAAAATACCTTTCTGCAATTTATTTGTTCTACGATCTATTTATCCTATCTACAAATTTACCTCACGTCCTTTGCCTATCTTGAGGCGTCGTACCCCGAAAGGTATTGACAACCCCTTTAACATGTCGGGTTGTGAGTGTTGTCCTTTGTGTGCAGGGGATGTTTATGTTGTGTAGCTTGGTTCTCCTTCCTTGGTTTCATATCTGAGGGAAATACCTACCACCGATGTGTTGCATATCCCTTCCTCTTTGGGGGAAAAATCGACGTAGCTTCAAGCGACATCAAAAGGAATTTCTAGCGCTGTTGGCGGGGAGGATCTTCAACATAACCAGGTTCCTAATCACAAATCTCATCTCCTTGCCCTCATGTCCGAATTTTATTCCATCGACACCTCTATCTCTAAACATGTGGACATGATTATCGATCTCAGCATTCGCTTGAGGACAAGCGAGATCTAAGCTTGGGGGAGTGTCACACCCTGATTTTTGGCCCTTTCTTTTTCTTTCGATTTCCTTTGGATCTTTTATTTGGATTGGCTTTTCTATGGCTATGTGGACTTGGGACCTCAAGAGATCACCCTTTATTCCTCTCCCAAGTGGCTTGCCATCCTAATATCTATATCTAGACCATGTCATTTCCACCTTGGACCAACCCCAATATTCTTTTTGAGGATATTCAATTTTCCATTTAAGTACTAATTCTATTTTCCCTAGGTTGTGAAGTAACCTATATTTCTGTCACTCCCAAAATTTCGAAATAATTCTCGTAAACTGTTTGGGTCATATCTTCCTCAAATACGGCAAAACTTTTCCTTGCCATGTTCAAAAATAATTCTTTTCCCATTCTGCCATAAATGGCACTTTGTGAAGGAAGTGCCATTTATATCTTTCTGATTGACCCCAAACTTTTTGGACACTCTTTCCTATCTATATATTTAGCATATACCAAAATTTAACTTCATTTACCTAGTAAATATTTTTCAACTAATTTCCAAAGTTTCTGGCTAGAAAGGAACTTTGTGAAGGAGGTACAAGCTAGGGATATTCAAATGAGTTGAAACTTTTCCACATCCTTCATATGATCAAAACATAGCTCTCTTCAAAATTTGAGCTGTTTAAACCTCTCCAAGTGAGCTCACCATCAAATCTCGGTTTCTGGTCAGATTTTTTAGTTTGTGAAGCAACTATATTTTAAGGTGCTTCAATATTGCCGAAAAGTTACCAGGACATGATCCTACCCATATAAACCCTCTCCACAAAATTTGGACTCATTTCATCTAGCCATTTGCCTTGTGCGTTTTTCCTAAGTTTTTGTCTAGAGAGATGCTTCGTGAAGCAAGTACTATTTTGGCAACTCCAAATAGTATGAAACTTTTATAGTCTCTTCATATGTACAAATCATTGTGCCTTGCCAAGTTTCAGCTCAATACAAGCAAGTATGTGAGTGCAACTTCAATATTTGCATTTCTGGATAGTGTGGCACTTTGTACTGCAAGTGCTAGCTAAACCCCTCTTCTTGACCTGAAACCCTGCCATCTTAATCACCTTAGAGAGTGATAAAACCCAGTCAAATGCCAGCCTTGATCACCAAGCACGTGAGCCACAGCAAGCAACAAACACCTTGTTGTGCATTTGGTTTCTTGCTCCCTGTGATTACACCATTGCCCACTATGCTTGGCTTCTTCATCCTTGGCGACATGCTCTACCTCCCTTATCTCCCCGACATGATTTGGCCGATCACCGTGCACCGCGTGCACCAGTTCATGCGGC
This sequence comes from Triticum dicoccoides, assembly GCF_002162155.2. Classification (NCBI taxonomy): domain Eukaryota; kingdom Viridiplantae; phylum Streptophyta; class Magnoliopsida; order Poales; family Poaceae; genus Triticum; species Triticum dicoccoides. Next base: position 545,991,029 of record NC_041383.1, read on the forward strand.
GATCACGGGGCAGAAACGCCAAACCGACGCGCTCTGGAAGCTGCGGCATTGTTCTCGTCTTTTCCTTCGTCGTCTTGATGCATCTCCTTGTCCTAGAGCTTCCCCGTGAGCTTCTTTGTCGCCCTGTGCTCTACCCCTCTCCTGTTTCGCCATCGCCAAACACTGGCAGCCGTGCTCGTGACCTGACCATCGCCCCCACCTCCATTGTTGCTTAGCTGGAGCTCTCCCGAGTGCTCTAGAGCCCCTCTATAAGTAGCTGCCCCGAGGTCCTGCGCAGCTCGCCGCCCTCTCCTCGGCCCTCCAAGTCCATCGGAGTCCTTCTCCCTCTTCTCTTTCTACCATCGTTCGCCATGGCCGCCTCGGCCCCTTCTTGTTTTTGGCGAGCCCAAGCCTCTTCCCCACCATACTATCTCCACCGGAGTCCAGCGCACCTCCCCATCCCCTCCTTGTGCCGTCGGAGTTGCCGTGGCCGCGTGCCCCCAAGGTTGGCCGTCGCCTCCTTCTCTCTGCCTCCGCGGTGCCCCGCCGTTATGCTCCTCCCCTACGGTCGTGCACCACCTGGACGGAAGTTGCACATCCCCATGAACCCGCCGGTGGTCTTTGCTCATCCGGGGGTGGCCGAAGTTGGCCGGGCCCATCGCTGGAGTCCACCACTGCCACTTGTCGCCGCCGTCGCCCCTGGCCCTCTTCGGCGCTGCTGCTACTCCAGGTGGGAGCCGCGCACCACCCCGCGCCCACTGGTGCCGCCCCCTCGGCTGGTGGTGGTTGGAGCCGCCGGGGCCGATGCCCGGCCGAACGCTTCTACCTCTCCCCTGTTCTGCCGAGAGAACTGGAGGAAGAAGACGAAGCCCAGCCAGGCGGGCCCCGCCTGTTTCCCGGACCCCACGTGTAAGTGACACGGTTCATGAAGGCGTATTCCCTTTGCACTATGACTAAAAATATGTTTCACCTCACAGAAAACGTATTCTGCCCAAAGACGCCTACTGTTTTAGCCTCCAGGGGCCTGTGTGTGAATAAAAGTTTTAAAAATCAGTCCCTGTCCTTCAAATGCTTATATCTTCCCGCTCCTAACTCCGAACAAGGTGATTCCGAAGCTCACGTTTTCGCTTCGTCGAGCCCGTCATGTTGGTACCATTTTCATAATTTATGGCACTATGAAAATGTCCTTTTTGCCCTTGCCCCAAACAGCCCCTTCCGAGAGAGAACTGTTTCTGGCGAATCTTTCCATGAATGCTTCACACTTCTCCCCGATAATTTCTTACACCCCGGGCAAGCCATGACAACTACTTGCATGATTGCCTTGCAATAATCTTGGTTCCTAATTGAATATTGAAATATTGTGTGCATATTAATATTTTTGTGAATACTTTATAGGCTTCATACGTATCCAACGTATCTATAACTTTTGATTGTTCCATGCTATTATATTATCCATTTTGGATGTTTATGGCTTTATCTATACACTTTTATATCATTTTTGGGACTAACCTACTAACCGGAGGCCCATCATGAATTGCAGTTTTTTTGCCTATTTCAGTGTTTCGCAGAAAAGGAATATCAAACGGAGTCCAAATGGAATGAAACCTTTGGGAGCGATCTTTTTGGAACAAACACAATCCATGAAACTTGGAGTGGACGTCAAGAAGCAGCCGAGGCGGCCACGAGGGTGCTAGGTGTCGGTGTCAAACCCGGCGGATCTCGGGTAGGGGGTCCCGAACTGTGCGTCTAAGGCTAATGGTAACAGGAGAATGGGGACACGATGTGTACCCAGGTTCGGGCCCTCTCGATGGAGGTAATACCATACTTCCTGCTTGATTGATCTTGATGATATGAGTATTACAAGAGTTGATCTACCACGAGATCGTAGAGGCTAAACCCTAGAAGCTAGCCTATGATTATGATTGTTCTTATCCTATGGACTAAACCCTTCGGTTTATATAGACACCGGAGGAGGCTAGGGTTACACAGAGTCGGTTACAGAGAAGGAGATCTATCATCCGAATCGCCGAGCTTGCCTTCCACGCAAAGGAGAGTCCCATCCGGACATAGGACGAAGTCTTGAATCTTGTATCTTCATAGTCCAATAGTCCAGCCAAAGTATATAGTCCGGCTGTCCGGATACCCCCTTATCCAGGACTCCCTTAGTAGCCCCTGAACCAGGCTTCAATGACAATGAGTCCGACGTGTAGATTGTCTTCGGCATTGCAATGTGGGTTCCATCTCTGAATACTACAAAGTAATTTTTGAACACTTAAGTCGTGTCCGGCTCTGTAAGACAAATTTCACATACCACCGTAGAGAGAACAATAATCCACAAATCTAATTTGCTGACAACTCTTTGCAGCGTGACATCACGCCATGACCTGGTCATTATTTGAACAGTTTTTTACAACCACCTACCGCACACATTGCGGGACGGTTTCCTTGGCGCGTCTTGTCGAAGCAGAGATCGTGTCCCCCTTATCATGGGATCTCATCAATACGGGTGTGGGTAACCTAACCACACCCATTGGCATGACTCCGTGTTTTTAGGCAAGTCCCAAACGGTTATGCTGGGGACGCTTGATATTCTCCCCCTTAATAGAGGGGTCGAGGCCTATCCCTTTCTTACCATGCTTGCGCCTTTCCGCATCTCGAGTTCCAACACCCAAAGCTCAAGCTTAGGCACTTCGGATCTTCAATCATGTCCGGATCCAACCTTCAAGGCCGGTGGATTACCTCCTCTGTCACAGAGGAGGACATTGCGAAGCTCAGGGAGGCCAGATATCTAACCACCGATGTCAAGCACAGGCTTCCTGCTCCAGGGCAAGTCATCCCCACTCCTGAACCCAATGAGAGTGTCGTATTTGTTCTCACTTCCTCCGGGGCTTGGGATTTACTCTTGATCCCTCTGTGAGATGGCTCATGTTCTATTACGGGCTAGATTTTCACGATCTAGCTCCGGATTCCATCCTCCACATCTCGTCGTTTATCGTCGTGTGTGAAGCCTTCCTCCACATCACCCCACACTTCGGCTTATGGCTCAGGACCTTCAATGTGAAGATGAAGGTGATCGAGGGGCGACACACGGAGTGCGGAGGCGCCGCAATAAGCAGAAACACCGATGCTCCATGGCTAGAAGGTTCCTTCCCGGAGGTGTTCGATCTGTGGCAATGGAGGTGGTTCTACGTCACAGCTCCATTGGCACAACGTGGGTGGCTGCCCCCGCCTTCCGCTCGGGCCCTCCGCCTCAACTGGCGTCGTGGGCCAACGTGGGACTAGACTGGGGTTCTGCCAATGATGTACCGACATTGCGGAGCCGTATTCAGGAGCTTCTTGAGAGGGATATCGATCTTGTTAGAATCATTCAGGTAATGCTAGTTCGATGGGCACTGCCGTGCAAACGTCGGCCTCTCCGGATGTGGGAGTTCAATCCAGAAGGTCCGTGAACCATTCAGCACTTCTTCGGCATGACGCTCGAAGGGATGTATAAGTTATTCTTCGGACCACGAGTAAGGTGTTCGACACCATCGAGGATGCGGGCCTGAGCTGCAACCACCCAGATACCCAAGTAAGTAACCCTGTAACCGAACACTTCGTTTATGTTTAATACAAGATTATTCTGAAAACTTGTCCGCGGCCAGGATTGGCTCAGCAAGGCGGAGAGGATTAGGTGCCCGGCCCCACTTCTCGAAGGCTCGCCTAGTCCTGCAATAGCCAGGATGCTTAGACGTGCGCTAAGCCAAGTACCCTCGAGGAAAGGGGAAGAGATAAAAAGAGAAGCCGAGCTGCACACATTGCTCATCCGAACCGGGGGAATTACTGTCTCCACGAAGGAGGATAATCGGGGAGGTGAATCCAAGGTTTCCTCCCCCCGCAGGAAGAAAAGGGCCGCCTCCGAAGACTTGGAGACGGAGGTGCCTAAGCAAGGGAAGAAAGCTTCATAAGGGGGCCCTGCCCCGAAGGGCGTCCTTTCCGCACCATGCCCACAAACGGGCCAGCCCTCCACGAGTTGTAAGTTAATTGTAACTAAAAAGCTATTGCTTTTTCCTCTGAGAACAATAACCAGGATCTATCTTTTGTAGTCCGGCTAGTAGCTCGTCTCAACAGAGTTCGTCTTCGGGGGATCTTCTTCTGAAGATGATGGAGAGTGAAACCCCACCCGCCTCTCCGCCCCATGGGGTGGGCGACCCTGAGGTGTCGTCACGGAGGAGTCCAGATCTGCCGAGGCCGGAAGCTAACACTTCGGCCACCCCAAGCCCGACATTTTTGGCTCCCATGGAGGGTTGTGGGAAGGGTTTGGGACAGTCCAGTGCCCGGCCGAACATACTGACAGGCCTCCTGGAGCAAGCTGCTCTCTCGGAGGATCATCGTACGCTAATGGGTATGGTGTTGGAGAAGATTTCATCCGCCACAAGCGGGTTAAATGAAGCTTTTGGAAGCCTGCTCAAAAGCTTTGAGGTAAGCAACGAAATACGTATTTTTTGGTTGTACCGCACGCGCTAGGTGTGCTCCGTATAGGTAGTAGCCCCTGAGCCTCTAGTTGCTAGCCCTCGGCGGCAAACGGAGGATCACACTCTCAGGTAATGATCGCACTGCATTCATGCGCAGGTGGGTAAGGGTCCAGCGATTGGCCGGACCACTGAATTCGCCGAATTGAGGCGACAGATTGATGTCGTGGATGCCGACATCACGCTTGTAAACAAGCGGCTTGACGAGTCACAAAGTATGTGCTTGTTTTTTACTTATTTGTTTAGGAAATATAAGAGAATTGTAACGTTAATATGGTACAATTTGGCTGCAGGCGGAGCTGCTGCCATTGAGGCCCTGAGGGCGGAACTTGCCCTAGCCAAGGAACAAGCCCGGGCTAGCAATGCGGCTGCCCTAAAGGAGGCCAAAGATTTGAGAGTCGAGTAGGCTGCTCATCACCGAAGCGAAGAAAAGATAGCCGAGATGGTTGTGGAGCTGAGGGACGCCGCCGACCGGTATGAGCTTCTCGAGAAGGAGAATCAGGCAAAGTCGGCTGACCTGAAGAGGGCCCTGGATGCGACTAAGCAGACGCGCTCTGAAATTAGAGCTGCGCGGGAGGAGCTTCGACAAGCCGGAGACATCGCGGCTGGAAGCCCCTATTTGTTGCGGATGAAGTTTGGAGACCCCAAGTACGCTCCTCTGGATCAGCTTATGAGCACTGCGGACGCGTATGCGGATCTGGCGAAAAGTGTGGCTGATGCGACAAGGTTCTTCAAGGATCAAAAAGATAATGACATAAAAAGGTTGTTCTGGTCGCAATTCAATGCTCCTACACGCCCGCTACCATTGAGTGACAGGATGGCCGCTATGGCCGAACTCCATAGGTTGTCCGTTCTTGACATGAGGTCTGTAATAGACCATCTATGGCCAAAGGGACCAAGGCCAGGCAGTTATTTTGGTTTAGTGCAACAATTCCTTGGCGCTATACCGAGAATCGATGCCATGAGGAGGTCAGCGTGCATAGAGGGTGCGCGGATGGCTCTTGCCCGTGTTAAGACGTATTGGGAGGATATGGAGGCCACCAGCATTGCAACCCAGAGTCCGGCAGGAAGCCAGGACCCAGCCGAGCACTATTTTGAGCAGGTCATAGAAGGTGCCCGTATGATAGAGACTTAGTGCTTGAAGAGTGTCATGTTCGAGTGATAGGTCATTTAATTGTAAAAACAATTCTATGTTAATTATAAAGGTTGTTTTTATACTTTCGCCTGAAAGTTTTATAGTGCCTCATGTGCGGCCGTTTATGTATGTATATAACCTGAAAGTTAGCAGTCGTTGGCTTCAGCCCCCATGCATATAATGTAGGGGTGTTCGAGACAATGTGCGTAATCACACTTGATCCAACGTCTTGGTCCATTAAAGAGGTGATCGCACGTCGAACTAGGCAACCGGACTATATAGATGTAACACTTTCACTTAGCCATAGGAGTTTGACGGTTGGGCTACTATGTAGCCCCTAGTACCTCCGCGTTCATCTGGATAGGGGCGCATGTGTACATGACCAGGAAACGGTCCTCCCTTAATGCGGAGGAATCCTAAAGATTCCGATTGGTCCTCGAGTGTTTGACCAGTCTCTCGCTGTATCATGACAGTCAGTTTTCGGCTTTCTCTATTGAGGAGCTCATCCGGAATAACCAGGGCACAATCGCAGTAGTTCTCCTTTGGCCGCCTCAGCCGATAGAACGAAACGTCTAGCAGCAAACCCAGGAGCTGGGCAAACCCAATATTTGACCAAAGAGATGTTTCGGAGCTGATGCATATAAGGCCAAACTCGCGACGCTGAACACTCCCGAAGGTATTCGGACTTTATAACATATACTGGGCTGAGCAACGCCCTCGATTATGAACCCTGTATTTCCAGGTACGTGCATTGATCTGTCGTGGCAAAATGCCTATAACGCCAGTATCCCCTGTGGGTGTATTGAATACCCATGGGAAGTCAAGCAACAAGAGACAGTAAAGAAGGTCTACACAGGGGCTTAATCTAAAGAGAAACCTTTGAGCGGGGCCCTGCTGCACGTCTGCGCTTTTGTCTCTGTTGTGCCGTATCCTGGAAGGGTGTCGCACGAATAGTGTCTGTAAAAAACGAAAACTCATGTAAAAGAATAAGCGTGCGAAAGGTTGTTTATTCTCAATGAATGTTAAAAATGTGAGATATTGGCATATTAATAAGGTCAAGCCGAATTGTGGGCCTTTATTACATGTTTGCAGCCCCTGGTACCATCTATGGGGGTGTATGTATAGCACCCAGCTCAGGTTTATCCGGGCTGTTACTGACGGTGGTGCACCGGACTCATCTAGCCGTGTCTGTGGTCTTAACGACCGATCATGCGCTCTGGTGGGAGAGGCGGCGTAGTGTCCGGCTGCAAGAGCCACCGCATATTCTTCCACACACGAGGAGCGTTTTGTGTTTCTGCTAACAGTGATGACACCACGTGGACCGGGCATCTTAAGTTTAAGGTAGGCGTAGTTCGGTACAACGTTGAAGCGAGCGAAGGCCGTTCTTCCGAGCAATGCATGATAACCGCTACTGAAGGGAGCGATGTCGAAGAGTAATTCTTCGCTTCTTGAGTTGTCGGGAGAACCTCATGTCACCTCTAACATGAGGGAGCCCCTGCAGCGGGCCTCGACACCTGGTATCACTCTTTTAAAGGTGGTGTTACTTTGGCTGATTCTGGATGGGTCTATCCCCATCTTGCGGATGATGTCTGATATATCAGATTGAGACTACTGCCGCTGTCCATTAGGACTTGAGTGAGATGGTATCCATCAATTATTGGGTCGAGCACCAAGGCAGCCAATCCTCCGTGCCGGTTACTGGTCGGGTGGTCCCTGCGATCAAAGGTGATCGGGCAGGCCGACTAGGGGTTGAATTTGGGCGCAACGGGCTCTACAGTGTATACGTCTCTGAGCACATGTTTGCACCTTCTCTTTGGTATGTGGGTCGCGTAGATCATGTTTACTGTTTTGACTTCTGGTGGGAATTTTTTTCTGTCCCCCAGTGTTCGACTGGCGAGGCTCATCCTCGTCTTCGCTTGGCATTTCCCTTCCCTTGTGTTCGGCGTTTAACTTGCCAGCCTACTTGAAGACCCAGCATTCTCTGTGAGTACGATTTGCAGGTTTTTCGGTGGTGCCATGGATTTGGCACAATCTCTCCAGGACTTTATTTAGACCGGACGGTCCCTCTTTGATGCCTTTAAATGGCTTCTTTCTTTGACCAGGTCGCGAGCCCCTGAATCCGGCGTTGACCGCCGTGTTTTCTGGACTGTCTTCATTGTTTCGACGCTTGTTCTTATTGCATCGTGGCTTTCCATTGCCATCCCTAATTTTGGATGTGCCTGGGTCACTAGTGCCTCTACGGGCCAACCAGCTGTCCTCGCCCACACAAAAGCGGGTCATAAGGTTTGTTAAATCCGCCATTGTCCTCGGCTTTTCTTGGCCGAGGTGTCTGGCCAGCCACTCGTCCCGGATACTGTGCTTGAAGGCCGCTAGGGCTTCGGCATCCGGACAGTCAACAATTTGATTCTTCTTAGTGAGAAATCAGTTCCAAAGCTTGCGAGTTGACTCTCCGGGCTGTTGTATTATGTGGCTTAAATCGTCTGGGTCCGGAGGTCAGACATAGGTCCCTTGAAAATTGGCCCTGAAAGCGTCCTCAAGTTCCTCCCAGCTTCCGATTGAAATTTCGGGGAGGCTTTTCAACCAGTGTCGAGTTGGCCCTTTCAACTTGAGGGGAAGGTATTTGATGGCGTGGAGGTCATCCCCACAAGCCATGTGGATATGAAGGATAAAGTCCTCAATCCAGACCCCAGGGTCTGTCGTTCCGTCGTATGCCTCTATGTTCACGGGTTAGAATCCCTGTGGAAATTCGTGATCCATTACGTCATCGGTGAAGCACAGAGGGTGCACAACCCCTATGTATCTGGACCTGTCGTGGCATGCTGTTGACTGTTGTTGTGTCCCGTGTTGATTCCGAACTGTTACTCCATCAGTTCGATCATTTTGGTGACCATAATCCCGCGTCGGAGCATGTCCTCTGGATCCATAAATGGACCTGGTCGCGCCGACCTTTTTGTCCAGGAGCTCACGTAAATCATGTGCAGCGTCAGTGGCTGCTCTATCGCGGCCATGAAGTGGTTGGTCCGGCCGATTGGCCATATTGTTCTTTAGTGGAATGGGCTCTACGGCCTCATTGTCGAATTCGGGCAACAACTTGCGTTTTGGGTATCTCTTCGTGTGGCAATCGTCGCCATATTTTCCTTCAGTGTCTGGCACCTTATTCCATCTGCGGTTGAGCGTATCCTGCGCGGCCTTAAGCCTTTGCTTCTGCTTTTTTAGGCTCCTCGTAGTGGCCATAAGCCTTCTGTGGAGGTTATCTTATTCCAAATGCTTTTCCGGGATGATGAATGCATCATCGACCGGACTGTCCTCCTCTCCAGGTGCAGGTTGATGGGTTCGGCCTTCGGGATCGCTGTGATCGGGTGTCTGCTCTGGGCTGTGTTTAGCGTGGCCTGGCTCATCCTGCTCCATTGCCGGGTCCGTATGGTCATTGTTGCCTTTGGAGTCGACCGGAGTGTCAATATTTCTTGCGCTGTTATCGCTATTTTTACTATGACTGGACTTAGAGCGGCACCTGCTTCGTCATTTTGGCTTTTCTTCTGGGGGTTTATCCTCCGTTGTGTCCTTTTTGTCGTTGTTGTCCTCCTTAGGCGTATCCACCATGTATATGTCGTATGATGAGGTGGTAGTCCAGCGCCCCGTGGGTGGTGGTTCCAGATCGTCCCCTGCATCCATGTCTATACCGTCAATGTCGTCATAGTTGAAATCAAGCATGTCTGTTAGGTCATCAACAGTGGCTATGAAGTGGGTGGTGGGTAGGCAGCAATTTTCTTCATCGTCCATATCCCACTCGGGCCGGACATATTCGGCCAAGAGACTTCTGACAAAGAGAGAGACCTTAAAGAGTTTAGCACGTTGCCGAAGGGCGAATGCTGAAAAATATTCACGGCAGTGAACTCCATAATTGGCGCCCAATCAACTTCGATGGGTATGGATGCGCGCGGTCCAGGACCCATGGCCGGAAACGAGTGCGGGGGCCCGGCGACACAGACTTCCTTAGAGGTGGAGTCTGTGTCTGGCTCCAACACCGATGGGTGTGCGGCCTCCGTGGCAGGGTCCATCCACCCGTCCTCGGATGACGCGATCTGCCCTGGATTTGGATCCGGGGCTGCTGCAGGTGCGATATCCCGAATATTGTCGGACATCAGACATAAGTCATGCTTGTCGTGACCGTTCGGCGCTCCTGAAGTAGCCCCGAATCCGTCGAAGATCAAGTCCCTGCGGATGTCGTCCGTGTAATTCAAGTTTCCAAACCTGACCTGATGGCCAAGGGCGTACCTGTCGATCTGCTCCAGATGGCCAAGCGAATTGGCCCGCAGTGCGAAGCTGCCGAACACGAAGATTTGTCCGGGGAGAAAAGCCTCACCCTGGACCGCATCATTGTTGAAGATTGAAGGAGCCATCGATCCTTACAGTGACGACACAGAGGAACTCTCAATGAAAGCACCAATGTCGGTGTCAAAACCGGCGGATCTCGGGTAGGGGGTCCCGAACTGTGCGTCTAAGGCTAATGGTAACAGGAGACTGGGGACACTATGTGTACCCAGGTTCGGGCCCTCTCGATGGAGGTAATACCCTACTTCCTGCTTGATTGATCTTGATGATGAGTATTACAAGAGTTGATCTACCACGAGATCATAGAGGCTAAACCGTAGAAGCTAGCCTATGATTATGATTGTTCTTGTCCTACGGATTAAGCCCTCCGGTTTATATAGACACTTGTCGATCTAGTGATCACGCGGAGACCCCGCAGAGCAGGACTAGGGGTGTTATCTCCTAGGAGAGCCCCGATCATGGGTAAGATTCGTCAGCGTGCATGTCTACGCCTTATCCCGTTCCAGGCACCGGCGACGTCTTACTAGCTCCCACAATGATTAGCCATCCTTTGGCATATGTCGCACCAACCACCCGACATTTGGCGCCCACCGTGGGGCTAGGTGCACCATCGTCCGGAGACCTGCTCTGGACGGGAACCTTGTTCCTCCCTAGCGAGCGCAGCCAGCCCGGCACACCCGACGGCATTTGCACCGATGCACTGCATGGCATGGAAGTTGCTTGCGCGGTGAGCTGCCTCGCTGATCTCATCGGCAGGATCCACCTCTCCTACGAGCCCGCCCCAGGCGCGGGCGCAGCTAGCTCTGAGAGCTGCCTCATCGATCTTCTTGGCAAGCTTGACATCGCCAACGAGCCCGCCGCCAACTTGGAGTCGATCGGCTCCATCGACCCGATGCTTGTTGACTCCGACACGGCATCCCTTGACGCCTTCCCCACCAATGTGGTGATCATCGACGACCCACTCCCTTGTGCCGACAGCAGCGGCAACACCGTCACCGAGGTGCTCGTCATCAGCCACGGCGGAGCATCCGGCGCGGACACCCATGACCCGCTGCACACGATGATGCGAGACCTGTCAGCACCCGTCGCAAGCGACGCCGACACCGAGACACTGGAGGCCCACCGCCTTGCGCTCATCAAGAGCGACAAGAAGGTAGCCACTATGAGATGCCTCACTGAGGCCTACCCGCGCGAGGTTGATCGTGCCGTCTGCGGCACGCCGGCTGCTAGCGGGCCTAGCTGAGTGGGCATTGTCAAACAACGCGGTGCGACCATCGCAAGCATGCTAGGGGCCGACCGCCCAATCTATGCCACGCCCATCGAGAACCTGCGTGCTGCCTAGGCGGCAGCAGACGAGCTGGAGAACCTAGATGGCGACGAGCGATGTTGCATGACGGAGCATGTTCAGCAGCTCATCGACGCGGCGGCCGTGCAGCCAGAAGCCGACGCGCGCGTCG
>NC_041383.1:546002820-546023111 GCF_002162155.2 Triticum dicoccoides
CGGACGCCGACTGCAGGCGGCGCCCGTGACCGAAGAGAAAGAGAGCCGGCTGCTAGCCGCAGTCAGACGCACCTCACCATCAAGCGTGACCAAGATGGCCGCCCATGAGCAGTGGAGCGGCGGGACGACTGTCCACTTCCCCATCTACCTCGCAGGGAGCGATATGCCTCCCCGCCGCCTCTTGAGCACCCGACACTCAGTGGCTGGCAGGGCCGCCGCGAAGGAATCGGAGAAAACGACACCCGCCATCGGATCGACCGCCTGGCGTGATCCCTGGCTCTAGAAGAAGAGGATGCAATTGGCCCGCCTTGTTTTGACCTCCACATTCGCGACGAGCCCTTCCCCAAAGGGTTCTTGCTCCCGTGAGACACACCAAAGTACAACGGCTCGGTGAAGCCGGAAGACTGGCAGATCGACTACTCCACTGTAGTCAGCATAGCCAACGGCAACAGGCGCGTTGCCGTGAAGTACGTCCCCCTCATGCTTCAGGGCACGACGCGTACTTGGCTGAACAACCTCAAGCCCTATAGCGTCAACAGCTGGGTGGATTTCACTGAAGTCTTCATCCGCAACTTCACCAGCACGTACAAGCGGGTGCCCAAGCCTCGCCAGCTCTCTCTGTGCATCCAAGGCCCAACCGAGTCCAGTCGCGACTACCTGATACGGTGGGCCGAGCTCCGCAACTCTTGCGAAGGGGTGCACGAGGTGCAAGCTATAGAGTACTTCACCGCCGGGTGCAGAGAAGGCACCCTCCTCAAGCACCGACTCCTCTACGACGAGCTATTGATCATAGCAGACAAGGACGCCACTTCTGACTCGTCGATGAAGTCGGAGCTTCGAGTGGACGTCTCTAGGAAGGTGCTCCCTCCGGCTCCCAGAACACTGGCTGGTGACACCAGTCGGCGCCCGCGGCAGAACGACAACAAGCGCAAGGCCCCGATGCCGGCTTCCACCAGCAGGTAGGTGTCGACAGTTGAAGATCAACAGCCAGAAGGGCATCCCATACCCAAGCGCCAGAAAGGCGGCAAGCCGGCTTGGCAGCCCGCCTTCTCCTACGAGCAAACCCTTGATGCACCCTGCAAATTCCACAGTGGCGTGAAGCCATCCAATCACACCACCTGGAAGTGCCACTGCCTCCACCACCTTTGGCCCCTCAGCAGCTGGCGGCCCGTCCAGCAGTCGGAGCCATCCAAGATGAATTCCCCAAAGAGCATAGAGCTTATGTTGTCCTCACGAGCCAGGCTGATGACAGGTGTAGCCGATGTCGGCAGCACCAAGAGGTCAATGCTGTCACCTCCAAGGTTCTCGAGTTCATGCACTGGTCTGAGAAGCCCATCAGCTGGAGCCAAGCCGACCACCTGAAGGTGATGCCTTCTCTGGGTTCCTATGCCTTGGTGTTGGATGCCACCTTTGCAACAGAGAGGCAAGCTACTCATTTCTCCCGAGTCCTGATAGACGGCGGTAGTAGCAGCAACATCCTTTACCGCGATACCATGGAGAAGTTGAACATCAAGACGAAGCAGCTCCTGCCTAGCCGGACTGTCTTCCATGGCATTGTGTCGGGTCTTTCCTACTCACCAATCGGCAAGATCAAGATAGATGTCCTCTTCGGAGACAAAGATCACTTCCGCTGCAAAGCAGTTTGGTTTGAAGTAGTGGACCTGGAGAGCCCTTATCATGCATTGCTTAGCCGACCTGCTTTGGCCAAATTTATGGCGGTGCCTCACTACGCCTACCTCAAGATGAAGATGCCAAGCACCAAGGGCATCATCACCATAGTCGGAGACTACAAGAAATCGATCGCCTGTGCCGCAGCACATAGTCGGCTGGCCGAGTCCCTTGTGAGTGCTGCATAGAAGAAGATCCTTGACCGGGTTGTGGCCATAGCCGGCAAGCAGCTGGACCTGCTGCCGGACCCCAAGGAGTCGGAGACTCAGGGCTCCTTCCAGCCGGCCAAGGAAACCAAGAAGATACCTTTGGACCCGGACCACCCAAAGAGGTTCGCTCTTGTAGGAACCAACCTTGACAACAAATAGGAAAGCGAGCTCATCGATTTCCTTCATGAGAATCAGGATATCTTTGCATGGTCCCCAAGGACATGACGGGTGTTCTGATGGATTTCGCCGAGCACAAGCTACATGTCAGATCAGATGCAAAACCAGTCAAGCAACCCCTCCGCCGACTGTCGGAGGAGAAGAGAAGAATTGTTGGTGAAGAGATAGCCCGGCTCCTAGCAGTCGGCTTCATTATGGAGGTGTTCTTTCTAGAATGGCTAGCTAACCCAGTCCTTGTACTGAAGAAGAACAACAAGTGGCGCATGTGCATTGTTTACACTAGCCTCAACAAAGCCTGCCCCAAAGATCTGTTTGCCTTGCCTCGGATTGATTAGGTGATAGACTCCACAGTCGGATGCGAGCTGCTGAGTTTCTTGGATGCCTACTCAGGGTACCACAAGATCAAGTTGGACCCGGCCGACCGCCTGAAGACTGCCTTCATCACACCATTCGGAGCCTTCTGCTACTTGACCATGACATTCGGCTTAAGAAATGCCGGTGCCACCTTTCAACGTTGCATGCAGAAGTACCTCCTTAAACAGCTCGGCAGAAATGCCCACGTCTATATAGATGATATTGTGGCGAAGACGGAGAATCGCGGCACCCTGCTGGAAGATCTCAAGGAAACATTCGACAACCTGCGCCGTTTTCAAATCAAGCTCAACCCCGAGAAATGTGTCTTTGGAGTACCAGCCGGCCAGCTCCTTGGCTTCCTGGTCTCTGAGCGCGACATTGAGTGCAACCCGGTGAAGATCAAAGCCATCGAGGAGATGGAGATACCCACCCGGCTGCAAGATGTCCAGAAGTTCACCGGGTGCTTGGTATCTCTCAGCCGCTTCATTAGTCGGCTGGGACAGAAGGCTCTTCCCCTATACCAGCTCATGAACAAAACCACTCACTTCGAGTGGAATGACCAGGCGGACGAAGCCTTTCACTAGCTGAAGAAGATGTTGACCATGCTGCCTTTCCTGGCGTCTTTGACTAACAAAGAGCCCATGCTCCTTTACATTGCCGCAACTAGCCGAGTGGTCAGCACAGTCATCGTGATTCAGCGCCCAGAAGACGGCAAGGCACAGCCTGTCCAGAGGCTTGTGTATTATTTGAGCGAATTACTGTCGGCCTCAAAGCAGAACTACCCCCACTACCAGAAGATGTGCTATGGCATGTATTTTGCCGCTAAGAAGCTGAAGCCATACTTTCAAGAGCACCCCATCATGGTTGTTTGCACTGCCCCACTAGCCGATATCATGTGCAGCCGAGATGCTTCAGGCCGAGTGGCCAAGTGGGCCATCGAGCTGGCTCCATACACCAACTTCTACCAGCCTCGTACCGCCATCAAGTCCCAACTACTGGCCGACTTCCTCGTCGAATGGGCCGAGACCCAGTACCTGCCGCTAGCGCCGGACTCCACCCATTGGCGGATGCACTTTGATGGCTCCAAGATGCGCACCGGTTTGGGAGCCGGCATCATACTCACCTCTCCCAAAGGAGACAAGCTCAGATACACATTGCAAATCCACTTCGCCACCTCCAACAATGTGGCCGAGTATGAGGCGCTCGTACATGGGCTCCGGCTGGCCAAAGAACTCGGCATCCGCCAGATCCTGTGCTACGGTGACTCGGATTTGGTGGTCCAACAGTCGTCCGGCGACTGGGACACCAAAGATGCAAACATGGCAAGCTATCGCTTCCTCGTCCAGCAACTCAGCGGATATTTCGAAGGGTGCAAGTTCCTTCACGTGCCATGGGCCGACAACGAGCAAGCAGATGCACTGGCATGAATCGGCTCCACCCGGCAAGCCATACCAGCTTGCGTCTCCCTTCAGCGCCTCCTCAAGCCGTCTATCAAGCCTTCGCCGAAATCAGATTCCATATTCGTGTCGGCCAACCCCAAAGTAGTCATATCCGACTTGGGGACCTCAGCAGTCGGCTTGGGGACTTCGGCAGGCGGCTCGGGGACTACGACAGCCGCACCCGGCCCGAGGACTATGGCAGCCACACCCAACCCGGGGACTTCAGAGCCCGACTCGGGGACTACAACAGTTGGCCCGGGGACTTCAACGACTCAGCAGGCGGTGGCCGACTCCAATCCACCACCTCCCTGCCCAACTGCCCTGGTTGCAGTGGCCGTGCTGACAATAAAAGAAGTTGCAACTCCATCATGGGTGCAAACCATCCTCAACTTTCTGGTGAACAGAGAGCTGCCGGCTGATGGGGTCTCGGCCTGGCAAGTTTAGCGTCGGGCAGGAGCCTACACAATAGTAATTAGAGAGCTCGTCAGACGCAGCGTGACTGGAGTCTTCCAACTTTGCGTAGAGCCAGAGAGAGGCATGGAAATCCTCAAAGATATCCATCAAGGCGAATGCGGCCACCACGCGGCTTCAAGATCACTTGTTGCCAAAGCTTTCCGTCACGGCTTCTTCTGGCCGACTACTTTGAAAGACGCCAAAGACTTGGTCAAGCACTGCAAGGGGTGCCAAAAATTCAGCTCCAAGCAACATCTGTCGGCTTCTGCACTCAAGACCATCCCCCTCACCTGGACCTTTGCCGTCTGGGGACTGGACATGGTGGTCCCATTCAAGACGGCACGCGGCGGCATGACTCATCTGCTTGTCGCCATCGACAAATTCACCAAGTGGATTGAAGCAAAGCCAATCAAGAAGCTGAATGGGCCGACTACTGTGACCTTTATCGCGGATATCATCGTCCGGTACAGCATACCACACAGTATCATCACCGACAACGACACAAATTTTGCCAAAGGAGCATTGGCCCATTTCTGCATGATGAAGGGCATTGTCACATCCCTAATTCTGGTCTGACCTATGCTAGCTTCCATGTGAGCATCATGTTTAAATTCTAATGAAATTTGAATTGAGGTTAGTAGAAACCCCCATAAATCATTTCAGAAATAATCAACATTAAAATCTCTTCAAAGAAGTCCAAGAAAATGTTCCTCTTAGTCTCTGAAAATATTGGCAAGAGGTAAAATTCAAACCAATATTTTTGGTATCTCAGAAACATTTATTTTGGGCCTTTGAATTAATTCAATAACTACTTGCATTGGATATATATTTTTATATAATTAATATATGTCCAATAATTCCGGAACATTTTATGTGGTTTGGTATATTTTAGTTCTAGCCACATAATTATTTTCAGGATTTTATAAAATGGTTTGGTGTTAAAACTAAACCCAAAACAGATAATAGAAATAGAAAATAAAAGAAAGAGAGAGAGGAAGGACTGACCTGCCCTACCTGGCCCATCCCTGTAGCAGCCCAGCTGGGCAAAGCCAGCCCGGCCCACCAGGGGCAGCACTGTCTTCTTCCTCTTGCCAGGAGGAGAAGCAGCTGCGTGCCCGGCGCGCAGGCGAGCCGCGCCAGCTCCTCCCAGCCTGCCTGGCTACCCCCTCGTTGCCCTGGACGCTTTCCGCGACGCCACGCAACTCCCCCGGATTCCTCTCACTCTCCCCCATCCTCACCCTCTCCCCTGGATCTCTCTCTCTCACTCACCCGAACGGGTTCGTCGCCGCCGTTCGTCACCATCGTGGCCACCGGCCAGCGCTAGACCCATGGACCAGCCCCCGAGCTCCGCTGTGCCACCCTCGTCCTCTCCCTTAGCTCACATGGCCGTAAGAGCTCCAACGCGCCGTCCCCGACCACTTCTTCATCGTTGGCCGCCGCGGATCTCCATCGCCGACTCGCCGCTGTCCGAGCTTCCCTGAGCACGCCGAGGCCACCACTTCACTCCACGTGAGCTCCTTATCATCCTATCCCTCTCCGTTTTCTCTCTAGCATGACGTAACCGCCGCGCCTCTCTCGCCCGAGCTCCGGCCGCCGCCTCTGTGCTCGCCGTCGTCATCTCCGGTGACTCCGAGGCCTTCCGATCGCTCTGCTAGACGCGGTCGAGCGCGGGCTACCTCCTGGTGGCCTTCGAGCATTCAGTCGTCGCCCGCAGCTCAAGTCCGGCGAGTTGCCGCCGCAGTTTAGGTCGCCGCCGGCCAAAATCTGGCATGCCGATGCGGCCGCATAATTAGTGCTAATCAACGCCAGCTAAACCACCCTTAGACACTCACAGCGGGCCCCTCAGCGGGTCAAAGCACGAGTCAACGTGAGATTAGTGTATGTCTCACTGACCAGTGGACCCCACGGGTCAGGTTTGACCCTGTTGACCTTGCTGACGTCATGCTGTCATCATGCTGACGCAGTAAGTGATTTTGTGGATTTTAATTAAACCAGGAAATTCCATAAAGTGTTTAAAACTTCTAAAATTCATAGAAATTCAACCATAACTCCAAATGAAATAAGTTATATATAAATATGATCAGAAAAATCCAATCTATCCATCTATACCATTTTCATGCATGTTAGAACAACTTATGGCTGCTATTTAGGACAAATCATGTAAATGGCATTTGAATTTCACATATGGAGTTTGGATTGAACTTAGGGTTCAAACCAACTTCATTTAACTTTGTTGCTAGTTGCATTAGCTCAAAACACTAGCATGTTGCCATGTCATGATCATGCATCATATTGTGCATTGCATTGATTGTGCTCTTCCTTGTTTGCCGGTGTTTGTCCCCTCTCGATAGACGTGGTTCCGACGATGAGATTGATGACACCGATGAAGAGCTATATTATCTTCAGAAGTGCCAGGCAAGCAAAACCCCCTTGTTCATTCCAATACAATCCCACTCTCTCGCTCCTGCTCTCTTTTACTACATTAGGACAACAACGGCATATCTGTTACTTGCTGCGGTAGTTGAACCCCTTTCCTCTGCATGACCTGTCATTGCCACAGTAAATAGATGAAACCCACTAGCATGAGTAGGAGTTGTTTGAGCCCTGATGTGCCTACTCATTGATGCTTGTTTGTCATGCCTGCTATTGCTTAGAGTTGCGTTAGGTCTGATTCATCGGGGATGAATTGGAATGTGGTGAACATGTCCTACTGTTGAGAGCTAAGTATGTGAACACGATTTGGTAAAGGTAGTGGTGAGAGGCCATGTAGGAGTACATGGTGGGTTGTCTCATTGAAGCCGTCCTTAGGAACTGAGTTCTGTGTTTGTGATCCATGAACAGCTACTACCACACATTGGAATGCTTAAGTGCCCCTCTCGACTTATTAATCAACATGATCTCTGTCCAGGAGTTGCAACTAGTTTCTGGTGTTTGTAGGTAATGTTAGTAGTCTCCCAAGTGGCACCTGGTACAGGTGGGCTTGGGACAGACTAGGTACCATGGCACGGTGTACCAAGTGGCACCCGGATGGTGGGCTTGGGAACCCTACTCACATCGTTTGGGGCCGTGAGCGACACCCCGGCCGGATCTCCTTGCGGATGGAACCCGAATAGGCGATAAACCTGGACGAGAGACTTGTGTGGTTAGTCAGGTCGTGGCCAACACCCTCGCTGGGCTTCCGCTTGAAGGTTGTCGAGTACATGTCGTGTAAACGGCGGTAAGTGGTGAGAGCGTGTGTGAAGAAGTACACCCCTGCAGGTTTAATATGATCTATTTGAATAGCTGTGTCCGCGGTAAAGGACTTCTGGGTCGCCTGTACAGTTCATAGACAAGTGAAAGTGGATACTCTAAAATGCGCAAGATAAGCGTGAGTGCTATGGATGGCGTTCTCGTAGGGAGACGGGAGCAGGTCCATAGTGGTGTATTGATATGGTGAATATGTGGACTCATGTGCGCCACCTCAAAAGAGTTACTTGCAGTCGTAGTTCAGGATAGCCACCGAGTCAAAGTTGGCTTGCTGCAGTTAAACCCCATCACCCCTTTGTTGATAATGGTGCATATGTAGTTAGTTCTGATGTAAGTCTTGCTGGGTACATTTGTACTCACGTTGCTTAATTTATGTTTTTGCAGAGAGACTTCAGTCTCACTAGTAGTACCGCTTGGACTTCGATGTTTAGCTTGTACCTCAGCTACGATCTTGTGCCCTCGGCAGGATCTGGTAGATAGTTAGGCTTCTCAGCCTTTTTCATTTGTAGATGTCTGTACCTAGACATGTTAAGCTTCCGCATGTGCTTTGACTTGTATGCTCTGATTGTTGGGTCATGAGACCCATGTTTGTAATATCTCGCTCCTTGGTGCCTAATGAATAAAATACTTGAGTTGTAGAGTCATGTTGTGATGCCATGTTGTATTTGCACATATCGAGCATATTGTGTGTATGATATTGATATGCTTGGTATGTGTGGGATCTGACTATCTAGTTGTTTATCCTTGGTAGCCTCTCTTACCAGGAAATGTCTCCTAGTGCTTCCACTGAGCCTTGGTGGCTTGCTACTGCTCCGGAACACTTAGGCTGGCCGGCATGTGTCCTTCTTCGTTCCTATGTCTGTCCCTTCGGGGAAATGTCACGCGGTGTCTACCGGAGTCCTGTTAGCCTGCTACATCCCGGTTTACTGGAGTCCTGCTAGCCTAGTTGCTACAGCCCGGATTCACTCGCTGATGACCGACACGTTCGTTGCTAGGTCATGTATGCCTGTTCCTGTAAGTTAGTGCCACTTTGGGTTTACGACTAGTCATGTTAGCCCGGGTTCTTTGTCATATTGATGCTAGCGACACTATCATATACGTGAGCCAAAAGGCGCAAACGGTCCCGGGCCTGGTAAGACGACACCCGTGGGAATACCGTGCGTGAGACCGCAAAGTGATATGAGGTGTTACATGCTAGATTGGTGTGGCATAGGATCGGGGTCCTGACAGCTTTGGTATCAGAGCATGACTGCCTGTAGGATTACCAAGCCAAATCGGTCGAAGCTGAGTCTAGAAATTCTTTAGTTATATAAGGGAATTGATTGTGGGACGGAACGTAAGGATCTTTTTACTCCTTGTACCTTATGCTCTTCTGATCTGAGTCAATCTCTTCTCTTCTACGGGGATTAAGAACTAGGCTTCCCATCTTTCTATCAGGATCACGTGTTACTAATCCGTAGACCTATAGGAGTGATGGTTCTATACTTGAGTCCAGTTCCTACTACTTCTGTATGTTAACTGTTGATCTCGAAACCTTGATATTGTGCTTCTGAGTGGTTATGCCACCATTTTGTAGCATGTCTCAAACCTTTTCTAGCATTTACAGTTATTATGCTGTCCGAGTCATCCTAGGTTTCTAAATAGTCTGATGCATTTGCAAATCCCTTCTTTCTGTTCCCGATGTCCTTTTGGGTCTGATTAACCACACTACCCAGTGTGTTGAGGTACTTCAATGCCTCGATATATAAGTTGGAGCTATTATTATGACCCTAGGTGTCTTAGTTAACCACCTTGTAATCTAGTCATGTTTTGCGTTCCCAGTGTGATGATTCTGGCTTTCATTTTTGAAAGCATCCCGTGATGCCATTTAGTATGTAGGTATTCCACTTCTGGGTTTTGAACCCGAGATTCACCCTACTTACTTCATGTTGATAGTAATTGCTAGCCCCTTAGGTTATTAGTGACCTTTGCGTTAGTCCTCGAGGTCCGTGGTATTTCCTTCTTCCAAATACTATGAACCATTTATGGCAGAAGTTCCTCGTTGATCGAAAGATCACAACCAGAGTGCTCTTGATAAGTTCTCGATTATATGGTGTTACCCTGCCAATTATACCTATCTGCATGGGTTATCCGGAAGAAATATGTTGAACTCGTTCGACATGCAAATCCATGCATCCACAACTCAGTAAATCATATGTTCTTTCGAGTTGTCCCTCTTTAGTTGTCTTTTGACCTTCGTCTATCAATTGATAGTCAAGAGTATGTGTGCCTTCGTTCATCGATGCCTATTACTCTTGTGGTCCGCCAAGCCATTCTACTCTGGAATGACTAGGAGAAACAAACTCCAGTACCTCATCCATATCCAGGATTGGGTCAAAGCAGTTGTATTCCGTAGATCAAAATACAATCAAGCTTTTGATCCCTTCTACCCTGAAGTGTTACCCTCTTTACGCCAGGATCATCATGAGAATTGCACTATCTCTTATGAATTCTTGACGCAATAATACTTCTCGCCCTCATTATTCATTTCTCGGCTCCCGTGTTGTTGCAACCGGAATGCCGACAAGTGAACCGTGATGTGTGAAATCTATACTCCTAGCAACTCCGTTGCTTGGTAGTTAAAGTACAATAATTTCATTCTTAGCATGTTGTTTCCTGAATCATCATTCTAAGATAGATCGTGCTACCTAGTCCTTATTTCTGGTGCACCTCTCTATCAATGAGTTAGGGCTATGACAATCCCTTGGTTATTTGATCATATTGTCTTGCCTGAGAAGCAAGATTATTCTCGAGCTTAGTAGCATATTGGTGGCTCGTGATTTTCCGATTATCTTCCTGGAAGTATCACCAGGTTGTCCACCTGACCAATGTGTTGAGCTCGTGATCAAGTTGGTTTCTTGTAAACCAACCATCTCCAAGAATCTGTGCAGGATACCCCTGAGCTAGTTGGTTAAGCTAAACAACAACTTGGAGAGTTGGAAGATAAAAGCTTGTCCGACTTAGTTCATTTTAAGGGATATCTTGTATGTGTGTTGAAGGAAGATGGTATTTTCATTGATTGACCCTAGTTATTAGTTAATGGACCTATCATCTTATCCAATCTTTGATTCGAGTATGGACTATCCTCAAATCAAATCAGAACCAACTATAGTCGTAATGTTGTCTTACTTGTGGTTGTTTGTTCGAGCATACACCATTATATCTTTTGGGTCTGACCAATGCTATCACTTGTTCACACAATTATGGGATTCCATCTTCATGGAAACCCGGATGAATTGTTGTTGAGCCCATCAACAACATTTTTATCTTCTCCATGATTGTGCTGAACATCCAGCTAGTATTGGAAACTTTTATAAGCATTATCTTCATGACCCGCTCATGGAGCATATGTCCAGATGAAAGAAGTGACCTCCTCTAATTCATGTGCATTTGATGCAAGTTGCCGTCGTGAATTTGAGAAAGTCAATGTTACCTCCTCTGGAACCATCTCAAGTCAGTCATGCATGTGCAAAGTATGCTATGTTTGATAGGCTCGCTACCTCCATTCTATATGTGTCCCTAGCACACCAAGCCACTGATTTGAATTGTTCAAGGAGAAGAAGTTTCTTCATAAGAGCTAATCATATGACTTATGTAAGGACTTCGATATCCCCAATGATGGTTCCCAACCAGAACTCGGTAGTGTTTTATCATAAGACTACTATGTGGTCATGTTTGTCTTGGACATCATGTTCACATGCATGTAGCAGAACCAGCTCATGTTTTGGAGCTTGCTATCATAGTTCATCTCCCGAGAATCTCTCAATGTCATCTCGTCGACTTGTGTTGCAACCTTTCTTTTCTAGACATGTTGTCTGGAATATCCTGACACCAACCAAATCTGAATCTTAGGCAGATATGATGGTTGGAACTGTTCCAAGAACCATAATATTGGTCTCTCTGTAACCGGTAAAGTGGATGTCGTGGCCAACAAACCCAACCATAAGACCTATTATTGTAGTATCTTGATTGACGAAGTTGGTCACATCCCCATAAGGATCTCGCAGGATCTACTTCCGTAGTTACTCCTTATGGATTTTTGTGCTTCTGAAATCCGACCTTTACTTGATGGTCATGCTGATGCTTTTAAGCATTGATCGTGGTACCTAGTACATCAAGGAGAACATTAGAAGCGGAGTGCTAAATGTCTCTCGGTCGATCATCTAGATTTTGTTTCATTGGCATTTCTAGGGTGAAATCTGAGAAAGTGTTGTCTTCCTTTCCATCTACATCCTCCATCGTTATTCGTCATGGTAGTATGTAGTTGTATTAACATTCTTTTCATAGATGTTGGTAGAACTATGATGATTATGGAATTGCTCAAGTTCTTGAGAGCACGCGCAAGCAAAATCATTCCTTGTGTTGTTTTCAACAAGGTAATCCACATCATCCATTCTAATTCGGGTATGCCATTCTACCGAACCCCTCCAAACGATCGCTTGAGAATTACCTTAGGCTGGTATAAAGAGTTTCAATGATCTCTGAATCAAAGGTAATTCTTTTTGCCACTTAAAGGGATATTTCTACAAGTCACCTTCCCTAAGGTGCCCCGTTATGGTATCATGGCAACTCAACTCCTCGCTACGTTGTCAATCGTTTACCACCTTCTTAAGTGTGGAATTGTTGTCTACCTAGTGAACCCTCGTCATCTGTTCCACTCCATCCCTCTAGATGTATGCTTCGTGTCTCAGCTCGGGAGATGCTGCTATGTCTCATCCCATGAGTTGATCCTGAGTTGTTCGGTCTTCGAGAAGATCAATTCTTCTAGAGTTTTCCTTTCCTATTCTTGTCATGTTAGTTGGAGTTCTTAGAGGAAGACATCGACCTAAAGATGGTGATTGAATCAACGCCCCTATGAAGTGCAAGCTGGATCGTGAAGATTGTGTTAGTTTGCGTTCCCCCTTCATCTTACCCTACGCTTGAATCTCGGGACGAGATTTTTGCTTAGTTGGGGTGAGTTGTCACATCCCTAATTCTGGTCTGACCTATGCTAGCTTCCATGTGAGCATCATGTTTAAATTCTAATGAAATTTTAATTGAGGTTAGTTGAAACCCTCATAAATCATTTCAGAAATAATCAACATTAAAATCTCTTCAAAGAAGTCCAAGAAAATGTTCCTCTTAGTCTCTAAAAATATTGGCAAGAGGTAAAATTCAAACCAATATTTTTGGTATCTCAGAAACATTTATTTTGGGCCTTTGAATTAATTCAATAACTATTTGCATTGGATATATATTTTTATATAATTAATACATGTCCAATAATTCTGGAACATTTTATGTGGTTTGGTATATTTTAGTTCTAGCCACATAATTATTTTCAGGATTTTATAAAATGGTTTGGTGTTAAAACTAAACCCAAAATAGATAACAGAAATAGAAAATAAAAGACAGAGAGAGAGGAAGGACTGACCTGCCCTACCTGGCCCATCTCTGTAGTAGCCCAGCTGGGCAAAGCCAGCCCGGCCCACCAGGGGCATCACTGTCTTCTTCCTCTTGCCAGGAGGAGAAGCAGTTGCGTGCCCGGCGCGCAGGCGAGCCGCGCCAGCTCCTCCCTGCCTGCCTGGCTGCCCCCTCGTCGCCCTGGACGCTTTCCGCGACGCCACGCAACCCCCCCGGACTCCTCTCACTCTCCCCTGTCCTCACCCTCTCCCCTGGATCTCTCTCTCTCACTCACCCGAACGGGTTCGTCGCCGCCGTTCGTCACCACCGCGGCCACCGGCCAGCGCTAGACCCATGGACCAGCCCCCGAGCTCCGCCGTGCCACCCTCGTCCTCTCCGTTAGCTCACATGGCCGTAAGAGCTCCAACGCGCCGTCCCTGACCACTTCTTCATCGTCGGCCGCCGCGGATCTCCATCGCTGACTCGCAGCCGTCCGAGCTTCCCCGAGCACGCCGAGGCCACCACTGCACTCCACGTGAGCTCCTGATCATCCTCCCCCTCTCCATTTTCTCTCTAGCATGCCGTAGCCGCCGGGCCTCTCTCGCCCGAGCTCTAGCCGCTGCCTCTGTGCTCGTCGTTGTCATCTCCGGCGACTCTGAGGCCTTCGGATCGCTCTGCTAGACACGGTCGAGCGCGGGCTACCTCCTGGTGGCCTTCGCGCATCCAGCCGTCGCCCGCAGCTCCAGTCCGGCGAGTTTCACTGCAGTTTAGGTCGCCGCCGGCCAAACTCCGGCGTGCTGACGTGGCCGCGTAATTAGTGCTAATCAACGCCAGCTAAACCACCCTTAGACACTGACAGCGGGCCCCGGAGCGGGTCAAAGCCCGAGTCAGCGCGGGATTAGTGTATGTCTCACTGACCAGTGGACCCCACGGGTTAGGTTTGACCCTGTTGACCTTGCTGACGTCATGCTGTCGTCATGCTGACGTAGTAAGTGATTTTCTGGATTTTAATTAAACCAGGAAATTCCAGAAAGTGTTTAAAACTTCTAAAATTCATAGAAATTCAACCATAACTCCAAATGAAATAAGTTATATATGAAAAATGATCAAAAAAATCCAATCTATCCATCTGTACCATTTTCATGCATGTTATAAGAACTTATGGCTGCTATTTAGGACAAATCATATAAATGGCATTTGAATTTCACATATGGAGTTTGGATTGAACTTAGGGTTCAAACCAACTTCATTTAACTTTGTTGCTAGTTGCATTAGCTCAAAACACCAGCATGTTGCCATGTCATGATCATGCATAATATTGTGCATTGCATTGATTGTGCTCTTCCTTGTTTGCCGGTGTTTGTCCCCTCTCGATAGACGTGGTTCCGACGATGAGATCGATGACACCGATGAAGAGCTATATTATCTTCAGAAGTGCCAGGCAAGCAAAACCCCCTTGGTCATTCCGATACGATCCCACTCTCTCACTCCTTCTCTCTTTTACTGCATTAGGACAACAACGGCATATCTGTTACTTGCTGCGGTAGTTGAACCCCTTTCCTCTGGATGACCTGTCATTGCCACAGTAAATAGATGAAACCCATTAGCATGAGTAGGAGTTGTTTGAGCCCTGATGTGCCTACTCATTCATGCTTGTTTGTCATGCCTGCTATTGCTTAGAGTTGTGTCAGGTCTGATTCATCGGGGATGAATTGTAATGTGGTGAACATGTCCTACTGTTGAGAGCTAAGTGTGTGAACATGATTTGGTAAAGGTAGCGGTGAGAGGCCATGTAGGAGTACATGGTGGGTTGTCTCATTGAAGCCGTCCTTAGGAACTGAGTTCTATGTTTGTGATCCATGGACAGCTACTACCACACATTGGAATGCTTAAGTGCCCCTCTCGACTTATTAATCAACATGATCTCTGTCCAGGAGTTGCAACTAGTTTCTGGTGTTTGTAGGTAGTGTTAGTAGTCTACCAAGTGGCACCCAGTACAGGTGGGCTTGGGACAGACTAGGCACCATGGCACGGTGTACCAAGTGGTACCCGGATGGTGGGCTTGGGAACCCTGCTCACATCGTTTGGGGCCGTGAGAGACACCCCAGCCGGATCTCCTTGCGGATGGAACCTGAATAGGCGATAAACCTGGACAAGAGACTTGTGTGGTTAGTCGGGTTGTGGCCGACACCCTCGATGGGCTTCCGCTTGAAGGTTGCCGAGTACATGTCGTGTAAACGACGGTAAGTGGTGAGAGCGTGTGTGAAGAAGTACACCCCTGCAGGGTTAATATGATCTATTCGAATAGCCGTGTCCGCGGTAAGGACTTCTGGGTCTCATGTACAGTTCATAGAAGTGAAAGTGGATACTCTAAAATGCGCAAGATAAGCGTGAGTGCTATGGATGGCATTCTCGTAGGTAGATGGGAGCGGATCCATAGTGGTGTATTGATATGGTGCATATGTGGACTCTTGTGCGCCACCTCAAAAGAGTTACTTGCAGTCGTAGTTCAGGATTGCCACCGAGTCAAAGCTGGCTTGCTGCAGTTAAACCCCACCACCCCTTTGTTGATAATGGTGTATATGTAGTTAGTTCTGATGTAAGTCTTGCTGGGTACATTTGTACTCACATTGCTTAATTTATGTTTTTGCAGAGAGACTTCAGTCTCACTAGTAGTACCGCTTGGAGTTCGACGTTTAGCTTGTTACCTGAGCTACGATCTTGTGCCCTCGGCAGGATCTGGTAGATAGTCAGGCTTCTCAGCCTTTTTCATTTGTAGATGTCTGTACCCAGACATGTTAAGCTTCCGCATGTGCTTTGACTTGTATGCTCTGATTGTTGGGTCATGAGACCCATGTTTGTAATATCTCGCTCCTCGGAGCCTAATGAATAAAATACTTGAGTTGTAGAGTCATGTTGTGATGCCATGTTGTATTTGCACATATCGAGCATATTGTGTGTATGATATTGAAATGCTTGGTATGTGTGGGATCTGACTATCTAGTTGTTTATCCTTGGTAGCCTCTCTTACCGGGAAATGTCTCCTAGTGCTTCCACTGAGCCTTGGTAGCTTGCTACTGCTCCGGAACACTTAGCTGGCCGACATGTGTCCTTCTTCATTCCTGTGTCTATCCCTTCGGGGAAATGTCACGCGGTGTCTACCGGAGTCCTGTTAGCCTGCTACAGCCCGGTTTACCGGAGTCCTACTAGCCCAGTCGCTACAGCCCGCATTCACTCGCTGATGACCGACACGTTCGTTGCTGGGTCATGTATGCCTGTCCCTGTAAGTTAGTGCCACTTTGGGTTTACGACTAGTCATGTCAGCCCGGGTTCTTTGTCATATGGATGCTAGCGACACTATCATATACGTGAGCCAAAAGGCGCAAACGGTCCCGGGCCTGGTAAGACGATACCCGTGGGAATATCGTGCGTGAGTTCGCAAAGTGATATGAGGTGTTACATGCTAGATCGGTGTGGCATAGGATCGAGGTCCTAACAGGCATCCGACTGGACTTAGCGTTGCCCATCCGCAGTCAAATGGCCAAGTCGAGCGAGCAAATAGCCTGATCCTCTCTGGCATCAATCCCCGACTGGTCGAGCCACTGGAACGCTCGGCCGACTTCTAGATCGACAGGATGCCGGCCGGCCTCTTGAGCCTCCGCACCACTCCAAACAAGTCAACCGGCTTCACTCCTTCTTCCTCGTGTATGGGGCTGAGGTTGTCATCCCAAGCAACATCGAGTTCGACTCACCTCGCGTCACCATGTACACGAAGGCGAAGGCGAAGGAAGCGCGAGAAGACGATGTCAATCTGTTGGAAGAGGGCCGGCTGTTGGTACTCAGTCGGTCCTCCATCTACTAGTAGAGCCTGCGCCGCTACCACAGTTGGAAAGTCAAACCAAGATCTTTCCAAGAGGGTGACCTTGTGCTCCGGCTGATCCAGTGAACATCTGGCCAACATAAGCTCTTGGCCCCTTGGGAAGGCCCCTTCGTCATCAGCAAGGCCTTGGGCAACGATTCCTACTACCCGATCGATGCATAGAAGCCCAGGGCACGCAAGAGGGACGACTCCGGCAAGAAATCAGAGCGCCCATGGAACGCAAATCTCCTTCGAAGATATTATAGTTGATGCATTTTATGCCTATGAATGTGTCACTTCATTTTTTTTCCGCTTGGCACTGGGTTTGACCAATCGGCCCGGAGGCTTGCCGCCTTGTATTATGTCGGTGCTACCTACAGTCGGACAAGTACTATGCTAGCATCTACGCCTTCTCTTGCCACAAGGCGCAGCTCACAAAGCGGCTGTCCGGCTGGCAAGAGTCAAAGGCAGGAAATGATGCCCACATGAAAAATGGCTAAGGACCAAAGCATTTGCATAAGACAAGTCGGCTTCCTGCCTCGCCGACCGTCTGCTGAGAAGCCGGCCGACTGACTTCGCACTTACCTTGCTACGTCCTAAAAGGCCGAAGTACTTGTCCTCCCAAACGGCTAAGTGCTTGTCCTAGTCACTGACCGCAGAGCAGTTGTCCGGCTGGCAAGGTAGCCACCAAGGGAGGGCGGCAAAGGAAAAAGCCAAGATGGATCAAATGCAAGAAAAGTCGGAATGAAGCACAAGCACAACACATGCGAAATAATATTTACATAAGCAAGGCTTTCAAGCCGGAATCCAACAAAGTTTGAATAGACCCCCAGTGGGTGGAACTGCGCGAATTTAACAAGTATTGTTCAAAAGATTACTAGGTAGGAAGATATAAAGATAAAAGTTGGCTGCCTAGGCCAAGGGAGCAGCATGCGAGTCCGGCAGGTTGGTGGAGTCGGCGGTGCCGGCTGGTGGAGTGGTCAGCTGGCGAGTCTCGGCTTGATCATCCTCACCAGTAGTCGACGCGCTCACACGCGGCTCATTGCTGGAGGCACGGTCGAGGCTGGCCGTCTGCTCCATATTCTGGCGCGGCGTCTTCACCAACCTTGCTCTCCTCGTCTTCGCCCTCGTCGCTGGAGGCGATCTCCTCTGCCGAGACTTCACCGTCCTTCGGGTTCAGACCAAACAAGTCGGCCGGCACCGTGCCCTCTTCGTTCAGCTCGGGAACGAAGATGCTAGTGTTGGTGTAGTCGGCGATCGCCGCGGTGCGATGAACAAGAGTAGGCCTCACTGCCACCAGACCTTCGTTGGCCTCCTGCCGAAACGTGGCCAACTGGGCTAGATCTAGCCTAGGGTACCACGCCCTGACAAACTCCAGGGCCCGCCTTGCGCCTGCCCGGGCCTAGGAGCCCTTCCATGCCTCGAAGCGGCCGACTGCCACATCCAGCCAGTCGGCAGTCCGAATGGGCGTGGGCGGAGTTTGGACGTCTGGCCAGAGGGCGGAGATCACCTGGGCCCTGACACGCTGCAGCCGGCGGAGCATCCGATGAGCCGGCTGGAGACGGGCCTGGATGGGAAGAAGTTTCTCCTCGAGCGACCGACGGGCGTTCGGCGCAATCTCCATGCGGCCTGCCTCCGCTCTTCACGGTGGGCTTTGATGGCTTGGCTGGCGACAACGGCGTAGCCAGGGAAGTACTCTGCGCAAGATGAAAAAAAGAAAATATGAAGTCAGAAGACGGACCATATAACAGGCGGCAGACGAAGGAAAGAAGTGGGTAACTCACCATCGACCATGTCTTCGATCCGGCCGTAGCCGTCATTCAGCACCCTCTCCGTGTCGGCCCAGTTCGAGCACTGGGTCTCATACTCGGCTTGGAGAGTGACCTCACTATCCTTTGCCGCCTGAAGGGCTGCCTTGTGAAGCTCCTCCTGGTCAGCCAATTTCTTGGCCAGACGGTCGCACTCATCGGCCACCTTGCTGCACTCCTCCTCCTTGGCACGCAGCGCGATTTGGGCCTCGCCCAACTATTGCTGCAAGGCGGCGTTAGCCTCTGCAAAGATATCAAAGAAAGACGGTCAACAGGCAAGAAAGAAAGAAGTACCAAGAGAGATCCGACCCGACTACTCACCAGTCGACCCGAATCTCGGGGACTACACCCAGCGAGTGCGCTGACACGCCCCCGCGCGAGAGAGAAGGCAGAGTGCTTAATCTGGCTCTCGGATAAGTCGATAGTCTTATGGGCCAGCTCCCGGACCTAGGAGTTGAAGGCAGCCGCGTGGAGATTGTGATAATCCCGCAACAAAGATGAACAAGAAAGAAAGCAAGTCAGCACCCGAACCTACTTGAAAGTTCCAGGCCACCTGCTCAACAGCCGGCCCGGAACTCGGGGACTACACCCAGTGGGTGCGCTGACGGGCCCCCATGGAAGAATACAAGAATAAAAAGCAAGAAACATACTCGGATGGCCGTTCGCGACGGCAGGAACTCCTGGTTCTAGTGATGGAGGGCGGTGGCCTGAGCCTGGAGCCGAGCCCAGACGTCCTGTGCTGCCACGTTCAGCACAGCCGTCCCGCCCCCAGGCGTCCACTCTGGCGAGCCGATGCTGGTGGCCTCCAGCTGCAGGGCCAACGAGCTTGCGCCCCGGCCTCCCGCGGCCGTGGCGCCAAAGCCGCCTTCGCCGCATGCCAGCGTGCCGGAGAGCGGACCGCGGGGTCCGCCCCCGCCGCCAGCCGGCGGCACCGGTGGTGCAGTAGGCTGGCCGCCTTGGTCCTCGACGGTTGGGGCCGGCGGAGGCCCCTCTGCCCCCAGGGTGACGCCGTCACCCCTCCCTCTCCATGGCCGGCTGGTCGCCGCTGGCTCCTTCAGGATGCGCCGAGACCTCAGGCGCGGGTGGCACGACGCAAAGGGGGATGATGAGTTGCGGGGTTTGGCTGCGCGCGGCCTTTTCTCACTACAAAAAAAGACACATCCGTGACATTTTGGGCCGAATGAATTTTTTTTCTATGATACTTATGACACTTATATGACAATAATTGTGACAAAACCCGGTATCATCATAGATGTGGTGGGCTCCTACTTCTATGACAAAAAATCATGACAAAAAATGGGCTTTTCGTCCTGGGCAGGCCGGAGATGCAGCTGCATGACATTCTTTGGGCCGTCCATGACGGAAAAAACCGTGGTAGAAGCGAGGGCGAGGAAAATATCGGGGAGTTCCCGGTTACTGTGGGTGGTCGGGGGCCGAGCGATGCGTGTTTCTCTCGTATACGTACGCACGTGTGTGCGAGGCATTGGCTCTAACTGAACCCGAGTGAGGCTTTGGGCTCTAACTGAACCCGAGCGATTGCACTACAGGCTACGCATTACTAAACCCGAGCGATCGATCAATGGCTGTTAACTGAACCTGATCGAGCGATTCCTTCGCTACTGCTGCTAACTGAAGCCGATCGATACTGCCTCTGGAT
>NC_041383.1:546023599-546069901 GCF_002162155.2 Triticum dicoccoides
GGTTGGATGAACAGTGAGCGGTGGGGGTGGATGAACAGGACCCTGTGGTGTTGCCTCTGGATGAACAAGACCCCGGTTGATCGAGCCGGTTGGGGCTGGATGAACAGGACCCCGTGCAGGGCTGGATGAATAGGATGACCCCGTGGAGGGCTGGATGAACAGTAGATGGTGGAGGGGTGGATGAACAGTGGCCCGTGGAGGGGTGGTTGAACAAGAGCCCGTGGAGAGGAGTGGTTGAACAGTAGCCGGTGGAGTAGCGCACGGTGGAGGCTAGATGAACAGGAGCCCATGGATGAACAGTCGCAGGGGAGGCCGGAGGAGGTCGACGGTGGATAAACAGTAGCCCATGGAGGCTGGAGGAGGTCGACGGTGGAGATGAACAATATCCCGTGGAGTCCCATTTTGCGGTACGCCACACCCCTCCCGATGAACAAGACCCCCGTTTCGACCATAGCGCTCCAACACAAGTCCGTTTCGTCCGTTTTGTGGTACGCCACACCCCTCCCGATCAACAGGACTGAAAGGATCGAGAAGAGGTGTCTAGAGGGGGGGTGATTAGACACTAAGCAAGAAAAGTTGCAGTTTTTAATTTCTTTAAGTTGAAGTGGAGTTGGCACAAGTTTAACAATCACAATACAAGCAAGCATGCAAATAGTATATGAGCAGCGAAAAGTAAATCATGCAACTTGCAACAATGTAAAGGGATGAGATTGGAGTGTGCAAACGCAATTTGGAGACACAGAGATTTTTGAGTCGTGGTTCCGATAGGTGGTGCTATCGTACATCCATGTTGATGGAGACTTCAACCCACGAAGGGTAACGGCAGCGCGAGTCCACGGAGGGCTCCACCCACGAAGGGTCCACGAAGAAGCAACCTTGTCTATCCCACCATGGCCGTCGCCCACGAAGGACTTGCCTCACTAGGGGTAGATCTTCATGAAGTAGGCGATCTCCTTGCCCTTACAAACTCCTTGGTTCAACTCCACAATCTTGTCGAAGGCTCCCAAGTGACACCTAGCCAATCTAGGAGACACCACTCTCCAAGAAGTAACAAATGGTGTGTTGATGATGAACTCCTTGCTCTTGTGCAAATGATAGTCTCCCCAACAATCAACTCTATCTCACAGGATTTGGATTTGGTGGAAAGAAGATTTGAGTGGAAAGCAACTTGGGGAAGGCTAGAGATCAAGATTCATATGGTAGGATTGGAATATCTTGACCTCAACACAAATGTAGGTGGTTCTCTCTCAGAAACTGTAAGTTAGAAGTGTAGGCATGTTCTGATGGCTCTCTCCACGAATGAAGAGGGGGTGGAGGGGTATATATAGCCTCCACACAAAATCTAACCGTTACACACAACTTACCAATCTCAGTAGGACCGAATCCTGAAACTCGGCCAGACCGATTAAGCAAATAATGTGACCGTTAGGATTTTCGGTGGGACCGACATGTCAACTCGATGGGACCGATGTGGTTAGGGTTAGGGTATAATGTAATCTCGGTGAGACTGATTACACAAGCTCGGTGGGACCGATTTTGGTAATAAGCTAACCAAAGAGTTGGTCAGGCAAACTCGGTGGGACCGATGCGCTCATCCCGGTTAGACCGAAATGTTACGAAGAGGAACAGAGAGTTTGCATTGTAATCTCGATAGGACCGATTACACAAACTCGGTGGGACCGATTTTTGTAATGGACACATATAGAGAGATTATAATCCCATCTCGGTGAGATTGAGATCCCCATCGGTGAGACCGATTTGACTAGGGTTTGTGGCAATGGCTATGACATCTGAACTCGGTGGCGCCAGATAGAAAGAATCGGTGGGGCCGAGTTTGACTTTTGGTTTGGGTCATAGGTGGATGTTAGAAAGTAGTTGAGGGCTTTGGAGCATATCACTAAGCATTTTGAGCAAGAACCTCCTTAAGAAACACCTCATCCCTCCTGGATAGTATTGGCTTTTCCTATAGATGCAATGTGATCTTGGATCACTAAAACAGAAAATGTAGAGTCTTGTGCTTTGAGCTTGAGCCAATCCTTTTGTCCTTAGTATTTTGAAGGGTTCCAGATCCTCTAGTCCATGTCACTCCATTGTTGAACTTATCTGGAACATACTAGGTAAAGGTATTAGTCCAACAAGAGATATGTTAACATTAATTACCAAAATCACCTAGGGAGCACTTGTGCTTTCAGTCTCCCCCTTTTTGGTAATTGATGACAACATACATCAAAGCTTTAGATAAAGATATAGAGAATAACAAGTAAAGCTTTGGAAAGTCATGTAACTTGCATAGGCTCCCCTTACATGTATGCAATCATGTAAATATGGAATATAGGAGCATGTGAATGCATAAGCATGACAGAGTAAGAAATGTGTTACATGTATCTTGGCTATATGCATCAGAGCAAAAGATGTGAATATGGGAAATGTACCTTCATGCTCATGAGTCCTTCTTGAAAACAGTATGTACATTAGCAAGAGATCCTCATACACATGACTGTGATGCATATACTTACCTTGTGGTCTTGAGTTCGCTTAGGATGGAATGAACTTGCGTAAACAAGGTTAGATAACATAGATCCACCTACTAGCCAGAGAAAACAAACGAAACCACAAGAGTACCAAGACTGGGATGACATGTAGAGTGAGTACCGAGTACTCTATTTGATATAGACATGTCCCCAAAGGTAAAGATGTGCAATGAATTCAAGGATTTCCTTCCCTTTGATGTCTTGCTCCCCCTGAATCTAGCATGGGATACTAGGAGAAGATAGGGAACAGAAAAACGGAGCTCAAATAAAAGAAATAGAACTAATGCAGATAAATAAATAAGAACATGTCTTTCCCCTCTTAAAGACATGTGACTTCTCTCCTCTTGATAACCAAGCATTTGGGGTCCTTGAAGATTACTCTCTCTCCCCCCTTGAGTATTCTCTCCCCCTAGAGATATGATTAAGCTTTGATGTGATCTCTCTCCCCCATTTGACATCAATTTCCAACAAGGGTTCTTCTGGAGTTTTGTTACATGAGGGTTTGGTCCTTGGGGCACAAAACAAGGCAGCAAGTAAAATGTGATGCTGGTAGAGGACAAGATTCATTGAGTGGAGCTGGATCAAAAGAACATAGGAACAAATGGCAAGCTGTTTTTCCTATTGAAAAATCGGTGGCACCGAGTTGTATGCTTCGGTTGCACCAAAAGGTTTCGGTGGGACCAAAAATAATAGGCCGGTGTGATCGAGTTCAATACAGAGAAAACACTTGTCACCTCAGCTCACTAGACAGGTAAGATCTCACAAGGATTTGCAAGGAATTGGATGCAGGGAATACAGAACCAAAGAAAGAAAGAAATCTATATGAAGTTTTTTTTGAAAGGGGAAACAAACAAGCATGAGACAAATGCAAGAGCATAGAAAAGAACACGAGAACTTCATCTAGAAATGATCGGCGACAAAGTCACCTATGTTAGAGTATATTGACATAGGAGTCAAGTGAGATCACTTGATCATAGGTCATACTCATCGTTTAAGCTCAAAATGCGCTTACCATTTTTCGTTTAAGCATTTTGATGTATTCTCATCTTGTTGAGTTGCTTTGACTCATGTCTTGGAGTAAAGCTTCTCTAAGATGGAATAACATACCTTGGGTGATGGTGTTGATCGTGATCATGTAGTTGAACTTATGTGGGTTGCTCAAGGTTGATGTAGCTCATCAAGAGTTGGGAGCACCACTTTGGAATTTGAGTTCATCTACCTACATGGGTTAGTCTTGCAAGGAATAGCACTTGTGTATCCAATATGACAATCGTAAAGTTCAAAATAGAAGTTGTCAAAGGATATGTTGAAGGGTTCCGTGCTTCCTTGTCTTCAACCACCGTTGTGTAGAGACTTGGTGATGTAGAGATTGCTCAAGATGTGAGTGAGTTGCAATCTCATAGATTTAGATTTATCCAAGTACCTACAAGGGTTAGATGACATGCAAGGTGCAAATATATCCAAGACATAAGATTTTCTTCATAAGAGAAACATCAAGGATTAGTCATATGCTCATTCCTTGCATGTATCCAAATGGAGTTCCTACTCCAAGTTTGAAGCATCAATGATGCTAAATTCACCTCTTAACCAGCAAAACACTTTCTCATCAAGTGGTTTAGTGAATATATCCGCTAATTGTTTATCGGTGCGAACATGCCTAAGATTAATGTCCCCCTTAGCAACATGATATCGAATGAAATGATGACAAACTTCAATATGCTTAGTTCGAGAGTGTTGCACGGGATTGTGAGCAATCTTGATAGAACTTTCATTGTCACAAAGTAATGGAACAAGTTTCACATATATCCCATAATCCTTAAGAGTCTGGGTCATCCAAAGTAATTGAGCACAACATGAACCAGCGGCAATGTATTCCGCTTTGGCGGTGGACAAGGATACCGAGTTCTGTTTCTTGGAAGACCAAGACACAAGAGATCTACCAAGAAATTGACAATACCCAAAGTGGACTTTCTATCAACCTTGTCACCGGCATAGTTCGAGTCGGAGTAGCCAACAAGATCGAAAGATGCCCTCTTAGGATACCAAATGCCAAAACTTGGTGTATGAATTAAGTATCCCACTATCCTTTTCACGGCTTTAAGATGACACTCTTTTGGAGCAGCTTGATATCGTGCACACATGCACACACTTAGCATAATATTGGGACGTGAAGCACATAGATATAACAATGAACCAATCATAGAGCGGTAAACCTTTTGATCAACCGGTTCACCATCTTTGCTCAAATCAAGATGTCCACTAGTAGGCATGGGTGTAGTCATAGCTTTGCATTCTTGCATATTGAACTTCTTGAATAAGTCCTTGGTGTACTTCGTTTGAGAGACGAAGGTACCTTCCTTAGTTTGCTTGATTTGCAAACCAAGAAAGAATTTGAGTTCACTCATCATAGACATCTCAAACTTCTTCGACATTAACTCCCCAAACTTCTCACTAAAATGAGGGTTAGTCGAACCAAATATAATATCATCAACATAGATTTGGCACACAAATAGTTCTCCATTAACTCTTCTAGTAAAAAGAGTAGAATCAATTTTCCCAATTTCAAAGCCTTTTTCAATAAGGAACTTGGTCCAGCATTTATACCAAGCTTTAGGGGCTTGTTTAAGATCATAAAGAGCTTTGTTAAGTTTGTAAACATGATTAGGTTTCTTAGGATTGACAAATCCAGGAGGTTGCTTAACATAAACTTCCTTCTCTATTTCACCATTTAGAAAAGCACTTTTAATGTCCATTTGGTACAACGTGATATCATGGTGATTAGCATAGGCAAGTAAGATGCGAATGGACTCAAGTCTAGCAACGGGGGCGTATGTCTCACCATAGTCCATACCTTTGACTTGAGTGTAGCCTTGGGCGACAAGACGTGCTTTGTTGCAAACTACTTGTCCATCTTCACCTTGCTTGTTGCGAAACACCCATTTGGTACCGATGATGTTGTGGTTGTTGTCGGGCTTCTCAACCAATGTCCAAACTTGGTTTCTCTTAAAGTTGTGTAGCTCTTCATGCATGGCGTTTATCCAATCCGGATCTTTCAAAGCTTCTTCAACCTTCATAGGTTCAATGCTAGAGATGAATGAATAATGTTCACAAATGTTAGCTAAATGTGTTTTAGAGCGAGTGATTCTCCCAGTTTGGATATCATTGTAGATTTGCTCGACGGGATGGTCTCTGACAACTCTTGCTCGAACTCGTGACAACCTTTGCTTTGTTCAGGGTGGAACATCTTCATCATCTTGTTCTTCTCCTTGGTCATCTTCATTGTTGTTGACATTGTCATTCTCTTGTCGTGGTGGAGAAGGAGGTTGTTGATGTTCATCTTGGTGTACTTTCTCGTTTTCTTTGTCTTGGTGTGTCCCACTTGTGGATGCTTCCGTATCAACTCTTGGTTCACCTTGTCGTGAGGTAGAAGCTTCCACTTGGATGGACGAGGTGCTCTCCTTCACCTCCGTTGGACGAACCTTGCCAATAGACAAGTCTTGGACTGCTTCCGAAGGATCTTTGTCTCCTACATCAATTGGCAATTGCTCTACTTGTGAGCCGTGAGATTTATCAAATTTCACATCTACCGTCTCTTCAACCTTTCAGGTGAATTTATTGTAGACACGGTAAGTGTGAGAGTTTGAGCCATAACCAAGTAGCAATCCTTCATGAGACTTAGGAGCAAATTTAGAATGACGATGCTTATCAAGAATGTAGCACTTTGAGCTGAATACTCGAAAGTATCCAACTTGGGGTTTGTTACCGGTGAGGAGATCGTATGCCGTCTTGCTGAGTAGATTATGAAGATACAAGCGATTTGTTGCATGACAAGCTGTCTCAACCACTTCTGCCCCAAAGTGCTTCGGCGTCTCGTACTCATCAAGCATCATTGTTGTGACACTCCAAAATTTTTATTTGGTTTTTTATCAAAATGCTTTGTGGTTTTGAGGAGAGACTTTTGTTCTTTTAATTTTTTTTCTTTCTCAGAAAAACCTTCTCATAAAAACCTCTTTTTGCCTTGGCAGGGATTTTATTTCTTTCAAACTTTGGTGGTTGATCTTTTGCAAACTTCTTCTCTGTTGGTTCTCTCTCAAAATTATTTTGGAGTTTAATCTTTTCTTTTAAAAAAAAGAAACCCCATGAAAATTTGGGATTTTCATATCTTTGAAGCCACCCTTGGCTTTGTATTTTTGCCCATGGGATAAAACCCCTCCAAAACCTCCCCTCCCCCTTGTGATCAACCTAAATTATCTGTCCCAACTAATCCAAACTGGTTTTGGATTTTTATTCTAATTATTTTTCCCCAAATTCAATTCTGAAAATTATTTGGAGCCTGAGAGATTTTCAAAGCAAGTGCCCTATTGCATTTGAGTTTTGACCTCAAACCAATTCTCCTGGATTGTCCTTAGCATCCATAACCCAGAACCATCTTGATCCACTCCTCCTCTTTTCAAGATTTTCAAAATTTAGTCTCTGCAAGTTTGGACCAGATTTGCCAAATTTGGTGAAATTCATGTCTACACTCCTCCAAAAATTCCACCAAAAATCATACAGCCTACTTGAGCAAGGAGAAGCCACTCCACCAAAAATCAGCTCAAGGAAAAATCACCAGAGGCCATTTTCATTTGATCGAACACCTTGTGGGAACTGTTACTATTCAAAGTTCAGAAATTCAGTTTCAGTGTCATCTTCAGTTTCGACAGTTTCAGTCACGCGGCCACAGTGCACTTGGCACGTTGCTCGCGGCCTCGCTTGCTTGTCCGAAGCCTCACACGCGCACTTGGCGCGACCCTGGCGTCGGTGGCGCCCTGGCCCGCCTGCGCCGGCGTGTCTTGCGGCGGCCGGCTCCCCGTAACGGCCGACAGGGAGGAGAACGGCGGTGCAACGCCGTTCGGCACCGCCCAAATCTTCTGGTGGCTCCGCGTGGCCTTCTCCGTGCCAGCGCACGCATGCGGCACCGTCGCCGTGGCGCAGCATGCACGGAGCGCGCTCTCTGCCGCCGACGGGCCCGCGCCAACCCGTTCCATCGAGCTCGACCCAAACGCCCAAACCCCGGCCAGCTTAGCACAAAAATGGACCCTTTGATCCTCCGTGATGACGCTCGACTCCCTAACCACCCCGACCGAGCACTGCGCCACCGTAATCGCTCGCCGGAAATCTCCGTTCACGGCAACCACCTCGGACCGCCTATATAAAGGGGTCCCGAGCTCACTCTCGTGCACGCAGCACCCCCACTACTCACCAACACCCCGCCAGGCCACTGGGAGGACCTCGAGGAGGTCTCCTTCCCCGGCTCCGGCCACCCCGATCCGCCTCGGCCTCCAGCTTGATTCACTTCGGTGAGGCCACCTCCGGCGCCCAAACCTCGTCCGTAGCCCTCTCTTGCACCCAGTAGTCTAACCCCCACCTCAATTTGATCTTTGCAGCCCTCTCCGACGAGCTCCATCCACGCCCGAACCACCGTCCGCCGGAGTTGAGACCGCCGTCGACGTGGTGCTCACCGGCGACCAACACCACACCCCACCGCTGCGAAAGGACACGGTGAGCACATTGGTAACCTCTGATCCCCATGCCTCGCCGTGGATCGCCGCCGGCGACCTCAGCAGCTCTCGGGCGCCGACAAGCCTCGTCCCTCCCATTTGAATATTTAAACATGACAAGTGGGACCCGTTGTCAGCCTCTCTGTCCTTTCTAAACGAAGCGTTATCTGAAAACGCCTTCTGCCAAATACGTTTTCTCTTCGGGCTGGCGTAATCTCTACCGAAGCGTTTTCTGCTTTTATAAACTAGCCCCTGGAAATCTTCTGTTTCATTACAGATAAGTCCCTGGACAAAAACCCTTGTAACTTTTAATCAGAAAAGTATTTTTGATTGATTCTTTTTCTGTTCTCTTTAAAATTTTGTCTAGTTTTTTATCAGATTTATTTGAAAAATATTTAGTTTACCTTCTGTGCTCTCCTTGGTATTTACGTTAGCGCATGTATTTTCTTTAAACCGTAGATACCGAAGGAGGTGACGGAGCCGCTAACTTCACCGAGCTAGGCTCCGACTACTCTGAACCAGGCAAGCATGTTTGAACTTTTGATATGATGAGTGTCTCGGCATGTTTTGCATTTAGTTAGTTTCATGGCATGTTGGTAAGCATACCGATGAACGTTATTTTATGTGATAACGAGGTGAGTGAGTTCAATGATCCATACGTGGATGAATGTGAATATGAATGGCCATGTGTTGGTATGAGGATGGGTACGATGGCAGTGTTGAAGCATGCCAGTCTTACGCCAGACTATGTGACTTCAGTGTCAAACCATTTCGGTCCAGTACCTATCATTTCCTTCCTTGTACTACCACATGTTTTCCGCAAGGAATATGGTTTAGTAAGTTGCAAACCACTTTCGTGGTACACACCAAAGAGGAGAGGCCGTGATGATGGTTCCATGGCCCTGGATTAAAGCCAGTCATCCGGTCAGGGGGCATGGGTGTTTCCGGTTGGGACCGAGAGGGGGGCACCCCTTAGAGCGCGCGTATATAAATTTGATCCCATGCTATTCGAGATTGTGATCTCCCCGTCTCAAAAGTTTTTCTTGGACGATGACTAGGGTGATTCCTAGCATCGAGAGGTAGGATGGGTGTGTACCGGTTAGTTGTGTTTTCTCCCGAAATACCATAAACGGAACTAGTCCTTCGGGACTACGGAAATCCGTTGACTGTGGGAAAAATTTTGTACAAACTCTGCAGAGTCATATATTCCTCCAAATCATCTCTTCCATGTCAAGTTCGTTCCATCTGATCCTAATCAATTGTCAGCTTTGATGACAGAGACTCCGGTGAATCGCATGAGTGCTAAGTCCGATTGAATGATTATCCCTGTGGATGGACTAACCCGTTTATTCTCATGGTGTGAATGTTTATTATGAGTATTGTTTACTGGTGAATTTAAAGCCCTTTATGTGATGTCGCTCAGACGTCCGACTGTGGCATTTCTTTTAAAGCCCTTTATGTGATGTCGCTCAGACGTCCGACTATGGCATTTCTTTTAAAGCCCTTTTTGTGATGTCGCTCAGACGTCCGACTGTGGCATTTCTTTTAAAGCCCTTTTTGTGATGTCGCTCAGACGTCTGACTGTGGCATTTCTTTTAAAGCCCTTTTTGTGATGTCGCTCAGACGTCCGACTGTGGCAATTCTTTTAAAGCCTTTATGTGGTGTCGCTAAGATGCCCGACTGTGGCATCATTTCCTTATTTGCATTTGTTCACCTTTCGAGGCGTCGTTTCAGACACTCGATCGGTCCTTATTTATGTCTGTGGAATTTCAGGCGGACTACCGCCGTTTTCCCTTTTTACTTACCCGTTATGCCAATTTTATTTATTGTGCATTAAGGAATTAATCATGTTGCATCCATGCATGCATTTGTTATATCTTACGTCCGAACTGTCTTGCGGGTACTTTCAAAGTACCCACTGGCTTGTTGATTTGGCCAGATGCTGACGAAGGCGATCTCATGGATGAAGAGTTCGATAGCGAGTCCGACACTTAGAGGAGTCCCAGTCAGTCTCGTGCGACCCTGGATTTGGCCACTGTTTTATAACCGCTTCCGCTACCAAATAAATTTATTGAGCCTCACCTCGACGTTCGATGGAATGATATCATTAGAGTCTTGTATTTCCCTTCCCGCTGTGCTTTCCACCACCAACCTATCCATGAGTCAGTAGTATGTCTCCACACCACTGTGTCCTGTCCGCCATTATGTATGATTATTGGCGTGCTTGTAATAATTTGGTTGAGCGACCGCAGTTCAACCCTGTAATATATTTTATGCTACTGGCTTATTGTATCAAGAAATTGTCTACCAGTGAGGAGGATTTCTCTCATACTGGACTCAAAAGACTGGTTTATCAATAAATATTTTTATTTGGAAACCGGTCGTGACAACTCTCGCCATTTCGATGAGCATCCGGTTCTTCCTCTCAGCAACCCCATTTTTTTGAGGTGTGTATGTAGCCGAGAAACTCATGTGAAATCCCTTCTTCGTCAAGAAAGGTGTCCACATTTGCGTTCTTGAACTCCGTTCCGTTGTCGCTCCGAACCTTCTTGATCTTTACTTCAAACTGATTTTGGGCTTTCCTCGCAAAGTTTTTGAAGATCTTTTGGACCTGCGATTTATCATTGAGAAAGAACACCCACGTAAATCTTCAAAAATCATCAACTATGACTAGACCAAAAGAATTTCCACCGAGACTTTTGTAGGCGTTGGGACCAAAAGATCCATATGAAGTAGCTCGAGTGGCCTCCTTGTGGTCATGATGTTCTTCACGGGATGCCTTCCTCCAACCTGTTTACCTGCTTTACAAGCGCTGCAAACTCTATCCTTATCAAATATGACATCGTTAACTCGAAGGATATGATTTCCTTTAATAAGCTTGTCAAGGCTTCGCATGTCCACATGACCTAGTCGTCTATGCCATAACCAACCTTTAGAGGATTTAGCAATAAAGCAAGTTCTAGGTTGAGCCTTTTTAGTGAAATCAACAATGTAAAGATCACCTCTACGAATGCCGGTAAAGACTATTTTATGATTATCTCTACGAAACACTTGGCAATCTACTTCAGTAAATAGGACATTGAAACCGAAATCAGCAAGTCTAGATACTGAAAGTAAATTGTATCCAAGAGATTCAACGAGCATGACATTTTGTATGGAGCTATCATGTGAGATGGCCACCTTATCGAGGCCAACTACCTTACCCTTTGAGTTATCACCAAAAGTGACATACTTTCGAGGGCCGTTGTTTTCAGCAAGCTCACGAAACATGTCTTTATCTCCGGTCTTGTGATCAGTACATCCACTATCAAGAACCCATTCCTTTCCTCCTGCCATGTATCCCCGAAGATTTGCCATAAGACCAAAATGTCTCATTGCATCATCAAGATCAAATTCATCATCATCCTCCTCATCATAGTATCCATGTTCAACATCGTCATGTGGTGGATCAATTCCTAGAGAGGGTGATTCGTTAGACAGATGATTTTGACAATAGTCATCTTTATGAATTCTAATGGCTTTGGAGATAATGTCACTAATAATTCCAAGCTCTCCTTTGGCACGCATAAGATTTGTAAGCTCAAATAGACAATCACCAAACTTATGATCATTGGAATTCATCTTACTCAAGGCAATAGATTTATGGAGAATTTCATCTAGATTTTGCAAGGAATAATTTGGGAATCGTTCCTCAAGAAATTTCCATATAGTGTAGGCACAATCAAGAGTAGGCAAACATCCAATCAAGTTTCTAAGCAAGCCTCTTGTGATAAGATTAACGGTTCTAAGATTGCGAATCATGTCAATTGACTCATCAAGGGTAGGATGCATAGGATCAACATGAGGTGCAGAAGGGCTAGTAATATACTTGTTCAAATGGTATTGATTGAAAATTACAAGCATCTCATTTTTCCACTCATGAACGTACTCTCCATCAAGTATAGGCACTCTATGTATAAGAATCCCCAAAGTAGACTCATCCATCTTCCTCCAATGGTGATTAAACCAAAGCAATGCAGACCAAAGCTCTGATACCAATTGAAAGGATCGAGAAGAGGTGTCTAGAGGGGGGGTGATTAGACACTAAGCAAGAAAAGTTGCAGTTTTTAATTTCTTTAAGTTGAAGTGGAGTTGGCACAAGTTTAACAATCACAATACAAGCAAGCATGCAAATAGTATATGAGCAGCGGAAAGTAAATCATGCAACTAGCAAGAATGTAAAGGGATGGGATTGGAGTGTGCAAACGCAATTTGGAGACACGGAGATTTTTGAGCCATGGTTTCGATAGGTGGTGCTATCGTACATCCATGTTGTTG
Source organism: Triticum dicoccoides (assembly GCF_002162155.2). Classification (NCBI taxonomy): domain Eukaryota; kingdom Viridiplantae; phylum Streptophyta; class Magnoliopsida; order Poales; family Poaceae; genus Triticum; species Triticum dicoccoides. The sequence goes on from NC_041383.1 coordinate 546,035,988, forward strand.
GAGACTTCAACCCACGAAGGGTAACGGCAGGCGAGTCCACGGAGGGCTCCATCCATGAAGGGTCCATGAAGAAGCAACCTTGTCTATCCCACCATGGCCGTCGCCCATGAAGGACTTGCCTCACTAGGGGTAGATCTTCACGAAGTAGGCGATCTCCTTGCCCTTACAAACTCCTTGGTTCAACTCCACAATCTTGTTGGAGGCTCCCAAGTGACACCTAGCCAATCTAGGAGGCACCATTCTCCAAGAAGTAACAAATGGTGTGTTGATGATGAACTCCTTGCTCTTGTGCTTCAAATGATAGTCTCCCCAACACTCAACTCTCTCTCATAGGATTTGGATTTGGTGGAAAGAAGATTTGAGTGGAAAGCAACTTGGGGAAGGCTATAGATTAAGATTCATATGGTAGGATTGGAATATCTTGACCTCAACACAAGCGTAGGTGGTTCTCTCTCAGAAACTGTAAGTTGGAAGTGTAGGCATGTTCTGATGGCTCTCTCCACGAATGAAGAGGGGTGGAGGGGTATATATAGCCTCCACACAAAATCTAACCGTTACACACAACTTACCAATCTCAGTGGGACCGAATCCTAAAACTCGGTCGGACCGATTTAGTAAATAATGTGACCGTTAGGATTTTCGGTGGGACCGACATGTCAACTCGATGGGACCGATGTGGTTAGGGTTAGGGTATAATGTAATCTCGGTGAGACTGATTACACAAACTAGGTGGGACCTATTTTGGTAATAAGCTAACCAGAGAGTGGTCAGGCAAACTCGGTGGGACCGATTCGCTCATATCGGTTAGACCGAAATGTTATGAAGAGGAACAGAGAGTTTGCATCGTAATCTCGATAGGACAGATTACACAAACTCAGTGGGACCGATTTTTGTAATGGACACATACAAAGAGATTATAATCCCATCTCGGTGAGATCGAGATCCCCATCAGTGAGACCAATTTGACTATGGTTTGTGGCAGTGGCTATAATATCTGAACTCGGTGGCGCCGGATAGAAAGAATCGGTGGGGCCGAGTTTGACTTTTGGTTTGGGTCATAGGTGGATGTGAGAAAGTAGTTGAGGGCTTTGGAGCATATCACTAAGCATTTTAAGCAAGAACCTCATTAAACAACACCTCATCCCTCCTTGATAGTATGGGCTTTTCCTATAGACTCAATGTGATCTTGTATCACTAAAACAGAAAATGTAGAGTCTTGTGCTTTGAGCTTGAGCCAATCCTTTTGTCCTTAGTATTTTGAAGGGTTCCACATCCTCTAGTCCATGCCACTCCATTGTTGAACTTATCTGAAACATACTAGGTAAAGGTATTAGTCCAACAAGAGATATGTTAACATTAATTACCAAAATCACCTAGGGAGCACTTGTGCTTTCAATCTCCCCCTTTTTGGTAATTGATGACAACATACATCAAATATTTAGATAAAGATATAGAGAATAACAAGTAAAGCTTTGGAAAGTCATGTAACTTGCATAGGCTCCCCCTACATGTATGCAATCATGTAAATATGGAATATAGGAGCATGTGAATGCATAAGCATGACAGAGTAAGCAATGTGTTACATGTATCTTGGCTATATGCATCAGAGCAAAAGATGTGAATATGGGAAATGTACCATCATGCTCATGAGTCCTTCTTGCAAACAGTATGTACATCAGCAAGAGATCCTCATACACATGACTGTGATGCATATACTTACCTTGTGGTCTTGAGTTGGCTTAGGATGGAATGAACTTGCGTAAACAAGGTTAGATAACATAGATGCACCTACTAGCCAGAGCAACCAAACGAAACCACAAGAGTACCAAGACTGGGATGACATGTAGAGAGTTAGTACTGAGTACTCTATTTGATATAGACATGTCCCCAAAGGTAAAGATGTTTAATGAATTCAAGGATTTCCTTGCCTTTGATGTCTTGCTCCCCCTGAATCTAGCATGGGATACTGGGAGAAGATAGGGAACAGAAAAACGGACCTCAAATAAAAGAAACAGAGCTAATGCAGATAAATAAATAAGAACATGTCTTTCCCCTCTGAAAGACATGTGACTTCTCTCCTCTTGAACACCAAGCATCTGGGGTCCTTGAAGATTACTCTCTCTCTCCCCTTCAGTATTCTCTCCCCCTAGAGATATGATTAAGCTTTGATGTGATCTCTCTCCCCCCTTTGACATCAATTTCCAAGAAGGGTTCTTCTGGAGTTTTGTTACATGAGGGTTTGGTGTTTGAGGCACAAAACAAGGCAGTAAGTAAAATGTGATGCTAGTAGAGGACAAGATTCATTGAGTGGAGCTGGATCAAAAGAACATAGGAACAAATGGCAAGCTATTTTTCCTGCGGTGAAATCGGTGGCACCGAGTTGTATGCTTCGGTTGCACCGAAAGGTTTCGGTGGTACCAAAAATAACAGGCCGGTACAGAGAAAACACTTGTCACCTTAGCTCACTAGACAAGTAAGATCTCACAAGGATTTGCAAGGAATTGGATGCGGGGAATGCAAAAGCAAAGAAAGAAAGAAATCTAGATGAAGTTTTTTTTAAGGGGAAACAAACAAGCATGAGACAAATGCAAGAGCACAGAAAAGAACACGAGAGAACTTCATCTAGAAATGGTCGGTGACAAAGTCACCTATGTTAGAGTATATTGACATAGGACTCAAGTGAGATCACTTGATCATAGGTCATACTCATCGTTTAAGCTCAAAATGGGCTTACCATTTTTCGTTTAAGCATTTTGATGTATTCTCATCTTGTTGAGTTGCTTTGACTCATGTCTTGGAGTAAAGCTTCTCTAAGATGGAATAACATACCTTGGGTGATGGTGTTGATCGTGATCATGTAGTTGAACTTATGTGGGTTGCTCAAGCTTGATGTAGCTCATCAAGAGTTGGGAGCACCACTTTGGAATTTGAGTTCATCTACCTACATGGGTTAGTCTTGCAAGGAATAGCACTTGTGTATCCAATATGACAATCATAAAGTTCAAAATAGAAGTTGTCAAAGGATATGTTGAAGGGTTCCGTGCTTCCTTGTCTTCAACCACCGTTGTGTAGAGACTTGGTGATGTAGAGATTGCTCAAGATGTGAGTGAGTTGCAATCTCATAGATTTAGATTTATCCAAGTACCTACAAGGGTTAGATGACATGCAAGGTGCAAATATATCCAAGACATAAGATTTTCTTCATAAGAGAAACATCAAGGATTAGTCATAGGCTCATTCCTTGCATGCATTTAAATGGAGTTCCTACTCCAAGTTTGAAGCATCAATGATGTTCAATTCAGCTCTTAACCTGCAAAACACTTTCTCATCAAGTGGTTTAGTGAATATATCCGCTAATTGTTTATCGGTGCGAACATGCTTAAGATTAATGTCCCCCTTAGCAACATGATCTCGAATGAAATGATGACGAACTTCAATATGCTTAGTTCGAGAGTGTTGCACGGGATTGTGAGCAATCTTGATAGAATTTTCATTGTCACAAAGTAATGGAACATGTTTCACATATATCCCATAATCCTTAAGAGTCTGGGTCATCCAAAGTAATTGAGCACAACATGAACCAGCGGCAATGTATTCCGCTTCGGCGGTGGACAAGGATACCGAGTTCTGTTTCTTGGAACACCAAGACACAAGAGATCTACCAAGAAATTGACAAGTACCTGAAGTGGACTTTCTATCAACCTTGTCACCGGCATAGTCCCAGTCGGAGTAGCCAACAAGATCGAAAGATGCCCTCTTAGGATACCAAATGCCAAAACTTGGTTTATGAATTAAGTATCCCACTATCCTTTTCACGGCCTTAAGATGACACTCTTTTGGAGCAGCTTGATATCGTGCACACATGCACACACTTAGCATAATATTGGGACGTGAAGCACATAGATATAACAATGAACCAATCATAGAGCGATAAACCTTTTGATCAACTGGTTCACCATCTCTGGTCAAATCAAGATGTCCACTAGTAGGCATGGGTGTAGTCATACCTTTGCATTCTTGCATATTGAACTTCTTGAATAATTCCTTGGTTTACTTTGTTTGAGAGACGAAGGTACCTTCCTTAGTTTGCTTGATTTGCAAACCAAGAAAGAATTTGAGTTCACTCATCATAGACATCTCAAACTTCTTCGACATTAACTTCCCAAACTTCTCACTAAAATGAGGGTTAGTCAAACCAAATATAATATCATCAACATAGATTTGGCACACAAATAGTTCTCCATTAACCCTTTTAGTAAAAAGAGTAGAATCAATTTTTCCAATTTCAAAGCCTTTTTCAATAAGGAACTTGGTCAAGCATTTATACCAAGCTCTAGGGGATTGTTTAAGACCATAAAGAGCTTTGTTAAGTTTGTAAACATGATTAGGTTTCTTAGGATTGACAAAGCCGGGAGGTTGCTTAACATAAACTTCCTCCTCTATTTCACCATTTAGAAAAGCACTTTTAATGTCCATCTGGTACAAGGTGATATCATGGTGATTAGCATAGGCAAGTAAGATGCGAATGAACTCAAGTCTAGCAACGGGGGCGTATGTCTCACCATAGTCCATACCTTCGACTTGAGTGTAGCCTTGGGCGACGAGACGTGCTTTGTTGCGAACTACTTGTTCATCTTCATCTTGCTTGTTGCGAAACACCCATTTGGTACCAATGATGTTGTGGTTGTTATCGGGCTTCTCAACCAATGTCCAAACTTGGTTTCTCTTAAAGTTGTGTAGCTCTTCATGCATTGCATTTATCCAATTCGGATCTTCCAAAGCTTCTTCAACCTTCATAGGTTCAATGCTAGAGATGAATGAATAATGTTCACAAAAGTTAGCTAAACGAGTTTTAGAGCGAGTGATTCTCCCGGTTTGGATATCATTATAGATTTGCTCGACGGGATGGTCTCTGGCAACTCTTGCTCGAACTCGTGACAACCTTTGCTTTGTTCGGGGTGGAACATCTTCATCATCTTGTTCTTCTCCTTGGTCATCTTCATTGTTGTTGACGTTGTCGTTCTCTTGTCGTGGTGGAGAAGGAGGTTTTTGATGTTCATCTTGGTGTACTTCCTCGTTTTCTTTGTCTTGGTGTGTCCCACTTGTGGATGCTTCCGTATCAACTCTTGGTTCACCTTGTCGTGAGGTAGAAGCTTCCACTTGGACGGACGAGGTGCTCTCCTTCACCTCCGTTGGACGAACCTTCCCAATAGACAAGTCTTGGACTGCTTCAGAAGGATCTTTGTCTCCTACATCAATTGGCAATTGCTCTACTTGCGAGCCGTTAGATTCATCAAAATTCACATCTACCATCTCTTCAACCTTTCAGGTGAATTTATTGTAGACACGGTAAGTGTGAGAGTTTGAGCCATAACCAAGTAGGAATCCTTCATGAGACTTAGGAGCAAATTTAGAATGACAATGCTTATCAAGAATGTAGCACTTTGAGCAGAATACTCAAAAGTATCCAACTTGGGGTTTGTTACCGGTGAGGAGCTTGTATGCCATCTTGCTAAGTAGATTATGAAGATACAAGCGATTTGTTGCATGACAAGCTGTCTCAACCACTTCTGCCCCAAAGTGCTTTGGCGTCTTGTACTCATCAAGCATCGTTCTCGCCATTTCGATGAGCGTCCGGTTCTTCCTCTCAACAAATCCATTTTGTTGAGGTGTGTACGTAGCCGAGAACTCATGTGAAATCCCTTCTTCGTCAAGAAAGGTGTCCACATTTGCGTTCTTGAACTCCGTTCCATTGTCGCTCTGAACCTTCTTGATCTTTACTTCAAACTGATTGCGCTACGTGTACATGCTATGTGCGCGCCTCTACTACGTCACGTGCATGCCTCTACTAAGACACGTGCGCGCCTCTACATCGACCAGTATGTACATACACGTTCGCGACCAGAATGACAATGCTACGTACGCTTCGACCAGGTGGGTCCCGACTGTCAGGTGATGACCCACAAGTATGGGGGATCTATCATAGTCCTTTCGATAAGTAAGAGTATCGAACCCAACGAGGAGCAGAAGGAAATGATAAGCGCTTTTCAGTAAGGTATTCTCTGCAAGCACTGAAATTGTAGGTAACAGATAGTTTTGTGATAAGATAATTTGTAAGCGGTAACAAGTAATGAAAGTAAATAAGGTGCAACAAGGTGGCCCAATCCTTTTTGTAGCAAAGGACAAGCCTGGACTATTTCTTATAATGAGAAAAGCGCTCCCGAGGACACATGGGAATTATTGTCAAGCTAGTTTCATCACGCTTATATGATTCGCGTTCGGTACTTCGATAATTTGATATGTGGGTGGACCGGTGCTTGGGTACTGCCCTTACTTGAACAAGCATCCCACTTATGATTAACCCCTATTGCAAGCATCCGCAACTACAAAAAGGAGTATTAAGGTAAACCTAACCATAGCATGAAACAGATGGATCCAAATCATCCCCTTACGAAGCAACGCATAAACTAGGGTTTAAGCTTCTGTCACTCTAGCAACCCATCATCTACTTATTACTTCCCAATGCCTTCCTCTGGGCCCAAATAATGGTGAAGTGTCTTGTAGTCGACGTTCACATAACACCACTAGAGGAGAGACAACATACATCTCATCAAAATATCGAACGAATACCAAATTCAGATGACTACTAATAGAAAGACTTCACCCATGTCCTCAGGAACAAACGTAACTACTCACAAAACATATTCATGTTCATAATCAGAGGGGTATTAATATGCATTAAGGATCTAAACATATGATCTTCCACCAAATAAACCAACTAGCATCAACTACAAGGAGTAATGAACACTACTAGCAACCCACAGGTACCAATTTGTGGTTTTGGATACAAGATTGGATACAAGAGATGAACTAGGGTTTGAGAGGAGATGGTGCTGGTGAAGATGTTGATGGAGATTGACCCCCTCCCGATGCGAGGATCATTGGTGATGATGATGGTGATGATTTCCCCCTCCCGGAGGGAAGTTTCCCTGGTAGAAGAGCTCCGCCGGAGCCCTAGATTGGTTCCGCCAAGGTTCCGCCTCGTGGCGGCGGAGTTTCGTCTCGTGAGCTTGCTTATGATTTTTCCAGGACAAAAGACCCTCATATAGTAGGAGATGGGCACCGGAGGGCCACCAGGAGGCCCAGGAGACAGGGGGCGCAACCCCACCCTCCTGGCCAGGGTGCGGGCCCCCTCCGGTACTTTCTTTGCCCAATAATTCTTATTAAGTCCAAAAATAACTTTCGTGGAGTTGCGGGACTTTTGGAGCTGTGCAGAATAGGTCTCCAATATTTGCTCCTTTCCAGCCAGAATCCCAGCTGCCAGCATTTCCCCTCTTCATGATAAACCTTGTATAATAAGAGAGAATAGCCATAAGTATTGTGACATAATGTGTAATAACAGCCCATAATGCAATAAATGTTGATATAAAAGCATGATGCAAAATGGACGTATCAACTCCCCCAAGCTTAGACCTTGCTTATCCTCAAGCGGAAGCCGAAATCGAAAAATATGTCCACATGTTTAGAGATATAGGTTTCGATAAAAATAAAATACGGACATGAGGGCATCATGATCATTCTTATAACAGCAACATATATAGATTTTGTCATATGATTTCTTATGCTCAAGTAACAATCTATTCACAATGTTACGTATGGAACATAAACTTCATTGGGAACTAACAAACTACAATCTCAGTCATTGAAGCAATTGCAATTTATCATAACATCAGAAAGATTAAAAAATAGAGCTTTTCAGCAAGTCCACATACTCAACTATCATATAGTCTTCTACAATTGCTAACACTCACGCAATACTTATGGTTATGGAGTTTTAATCGGACACTGAGAAAGACAGGGGCTTATAGTGTTGCCTCCCAACGTTTTACCTCAAGGGTAATGCCAACAATAATAGTTCATGCTAACGAACATCCATTTGGATACATGTATCAGGATCTTTCCAACACGAGGTGCTTGCCAAAGGATAAAATAAAAAAAGGGAAAGGTGATGATCACCTTGACTCTTGCATAAAGTAAAAGACATAAATTAAAAGATAGGCCCTTCACAGAGGGAAGCAGAGGTTGTGATGCGCTTTTAGGGTTGGATACACAAAATCTTAATGCGAAAGAACGTCACTTTATATTGCCACTTGTATATGGACCTTTATTATGCATTCCGTATCTTTTATTGCTTCCATAACAAGATCGTATAAAGCTTATTCGCACTAATAAGTCATGCATATTTAGAGAGCAATTTTTATTGCCTGCACCGACGACAACTTACTTGAAGGATCTTACTCAATCCATAGGAAGATATGGTGGACTCTCATGGCAAAACTGGGTTTAAGGATATTTGGAAGCACAAGTAGTATCTCTACTTGGTGCTAGGAATTTTTGGCTAGCATGAGAGGGAAAGGCAAGCTCAACATGTTAGGAAGATCCATGACAATATACTTTAACTGAGATGCGAGAAAACATAAACCATTACGTTGTCTTCCTTGTCCAACATCAACTCTTTAGCATGTCATACTTTAATGAGTGCCCACAATTATAAAAGATGTCCAAGATAGTATATTTATATGTGAAAACCTTTCTTTCCTTATTACTTCCTATTAATTGCAACGGTTACCAAAACTACGTTTGCCAACTCTCAACAACTTTTATGCCTCATACTCTTTATATGTGAAGTCATTACTATCCATGAGATCAATATGAACTCTTTTATTCTTTTTATTCTTTCTATTTTCTCCAGATCATGGCAAGATAGCAAAGCCCTTGACTCAACACTAATCTTTATTATAGATAGCTCACGGACTCGATTACATAAAGGGATCACAAAGTAAAGCTCAAAACTAATTCATACCAAAACTTCAATCTAACAGATCAAGATATTACTAAAAGGACCAAACTAAGTAAAATGGTAAAGTTAGGAGTGTGATGGTGATACGATACCGGGGCACCTCCCCCAAACTTGGCAGTTGCCAAGGGGAGTGCCCATACCCATGTGATTATGTCCTTGGAGGTGATGAAGGCGGAGTTGTTGATGATCTAGGATTGCTTCTCAGCTTGCGCTTGAGAATGGAATTCTGCTCCTTTAGATCATCGATCTCCCGCTCAAGGTTTAATATTCTTTTGCATAGCTCCTGTTTGTTTTCCTGCAAGAGGCGAAAAAGGATAAACTCGATCTTGGGCTTCTTTGCCCTATCAGGAAGGCTTGACTTTTTAAACTCCACGTGCATATCCCCAGGTTGAGCTAACGGGACTTCGTCTTCATCTGAGCTCGTCTCCTCCTTCCCCTTAGGCTCATAGTCTTCCTCCTCCTCGGTGGTCCAGCCACAATGGTTCACATCCTCGTAGACTTTAGGGTCTGCAAGATAATCAACCACATAGCTTTCTCCCTCCGAATCCTGGGATGACATGTTGCTCAAATCTGTGACAGAAACAGCTCGAAACGAAAACAAAAGATTTTTGCGTGATACGGTGGTCAAAACCTTCGGGAGATTATATAACGAATTTTTACCGACCAAAATACGTAATGTGCAAGAAAACGGAGTCCGGGAGGCACACGAGGTGTCCACGAGACAGGGGGCGCGCCTAGTAGGGGGAGGGGGCGCCCTCCACCCTCGTGGAAGCCTCGTGTCCTTCCCTGATTACTTCTTTCTTTCCAAAATTCTTAAATATTCCAAAACTGAGAGAAATTGCCATTAGAATTGTTTTGGAGTCGGTTTACTTACCGTACCACATACCTATTCCTTTTTGGAGTCCGAAACATTCTGGAAAGTGTCCCTTTTCGGAGTCCGAAACATTTCGGAGTCCGGGGTTACGGTTTCAATAATATTGGTTTCAACATTAATAGGGTTACCTGAGATATAATGTTTGATTCTTTGACCGTTCACCACCCTCGGACTTGTGCCTTCGAAGTTGTTGATTTTTATGGCACCGGAACGATAGACCTCCTCCATAACGTAAGGACCTTCCCATTTAGAGAGAAGTTTTCCTGCAAAAAATCTTAAAGGAGAGTTATATAGTAGCACATAATCACCTACGTTAAATTCTTGCTTTTGTATTCTTTTGTCATGCCATCTTTTAACTTTTTCTTTAAACAACTTGGCATTTTCATAGGCTTGGGTTCTCCATTCATCAAGTGAGCTAATATCAAATAACCTCTTCTCACCGGCAAGTTTGAAGTCATAGTTGAGCTCTTTAATATCCCAATATGCTTTATGTTCAAGTTCAAGAGGTAAGTGACATGCTTTTCCATAAACCATCTTATACGGAGACATACCCAGAGGATTTTTATATGCAGTTCTATAAGCCCATAATGCATCATCAAGTTTCTTTGACCAATTCTTTCTAGATCTATTAACAGTCTTTTGCAAAATTAATTTGAGCTCTCTATTACTCAACTCTACTTGACCACTAGACTGTGGGTGATAAGGAGAGATTAACATCATACTTAGCAAGCATTTTACAGAAAGCACCATGAGTAAAATGTGAACCACAATCAGTCATGAGATATCTAGGGACTCCAAACCTTGAAAAAGTAACTTCTTTAAGCATCTTAATAGAGGTGTTGTGATCAGCACTACTAGTTGGAATAGCTTCTACCCACTTAGTAACGTAATCAACATCAACTAAAATATGTGTATATCCATTAGAGGTAGGAAAAGGTCCCATATAATCAAAGCCCCAGACATCAAATGGTTTAATAACAAGAGAATAATTCATAGGCATTTCTTGACGTCTACTAATATTACTAATTCTTTCACATTCATCACAAGACAAGACAAACTTACGAGCATCTTTGAAGAGAGTAGGCCAATAAAAACCGGATTGCAATACCATATGTGAAGTTTTGTCTCCAGCGATGGTTCGGAGTGACACTTGCGTAGGATCTGTTCCTGTTCATGCTCAGGTACACAATGTCTAATAACACCATCTACTCCTTCTTTATAAAGGTGTGGGTCATCCCAAAAGTAATGTCTTAAATCATAAAAGAACTTTTTCATTTGCTGGTATGTGAAACTAGGTGGTATAAATTTAGCAACAATGTAATTAGCATAATCAGCATACCATGGAGCAGTACGAGAAGCATTAATGACCGCTAATTGTTCATTAAGAAAGCTATCATCAATAGGTAGTGGGTCATCAAGAACATTCTCTAGCCTAGACAAGTTGTCTGCAACGGGGTTCTCAGCTCCCTTTCTATCAATAATATGCAAATCAAAATTTTGAATCAAGAGAACCCATCTAATAAGTCTAGGTTTAGCATCTTTCTTTTCCATAAGATATTTAATAGCAGCATGTTAGTGTGAATAGTAACTTTAGAATCAACAATGTAATGTCTGAACTTATCACAAGCAAACACAACTGCTAAGAATTCTTTTTTAGTAGTAGCATAATTTCTCTGGGCAGTATCAAGAGTCTTACTAGCATATTGAATAACATTTAGTTTCTTATCGACTCTTTGCCCTAGAACAGCACCTACAGCATAATCACTAGCATCATACATAATCTAAAAAGGTAAATTCCAATCAGGTGGCTGAACAATAGGTGCAGTGATCAAAGCTTTCTTAAGTATTTCAAATGCTTTTACACAATCATCATCAAAGACAAAAGGAATATCTTTTTGCAATAAATTAGTCAGAGGCCTAGAGATTTTAGAAAAGTCCTTAATGAACCTCCTATAAAAACCGCATGACCAAGGAAACTTCTTATACCTTTAATGTCCTTGGGACATGGCATCTTTTCAATAGCATCAACTTTAGCTTTATCAACTTCAATACCTCTTTCAGAAATTTTATGCCCCAAGACAATGCCTTCATTAACCATAAAGTGACACTTTTCCCAATTTAGGACGAGACCAGTGTCTTCACATCTCTGCAAAACTCGATCAAGGTTTCTCAAGCAATCATCAAAAGAGGATCCATAAACGGAGAAGTCATCCATGAATACCTCACATATCTTTTCACAAAAGTCAGAGAATATAGCCATCATGCATCTTTTAAAGGTAGCAGGTGCATTACATAAACCAAAAGGCATACGTCTATAAGCAAAAGTACCGAAAGGGCAAGTAAAAGTAGTTTTTGATTGATCCTCCGCTGACACAGGTATTCGAGAGAAACCAGAATAACCATCTAGAAAGCAGAAATGTGTATGTTTGGATAGTCTTTCTAGCATTTGATCAATAAAAGGTAAAGAGTAATGATCTTTCTTAGTACCTTTATTTAATTTACGAAAATCAATCACCATCCTATAACCTGTAATAATTCTTTGCGGAATGAATTCATCTTTATCATTAGGAACAACAGTAATACCTCCCTGTTTAGGGACACAATGGACATGGCTTACCCATTCACTATCAGCAACGGGCTAAATTATACATGTCTCAAGTTGCTTTAGTATCTCCTTTCTTACCACTTCTTTCATCTTAGGATTTAAGTGTTGTTGAGGATCTCGAACTGGTTTGGCATCTTTCTCCACTTTAATTTTGTGTTGGCATAGAGTGGGACTAATGCCCTTAAGATCATCCGGAGTATATCCAATAGCAGCACGGTGCTTCTTCAGGGTTTTCAATAATCTTTCCTCTTCCTGCTTTGAAAGGTTAGCACTAATAATAACAGGATATATCTTCTTTTCATCAAGATATGCATATTTAAGATTATCAGGTAATGGTTTTAGCTCAAACACGGGATCACCCTTGGGTGGAGGAGGATTCCCTAGGATTTCAACAGGCAAATTGTGTTTCAAAATAGGACCCCGTTGAAGGAATACTTCATCTATTTCCTTTCTTTCATTCATAAACATATCATTTTCATGGTCTAGCAAATATTGTTCTAACGGATTAGTAGGAGGCATGGCAACAGAAGCAAGACCAATTATTTCATCTTTACTAGGTAATTCTCTATCACGGGGTTGTCTATGAAATTTAGCAAAATTAAACTCATGAGTCATATCATCCAAGCCAATTGTAACAATATCATTTTCACAATCAATCCTAGCATTAACAGTATTCAAGAAGGGTCTACCAAATATAATGGGACAAAAGTCATCTTGTGGGGAACCCAGAACAAGGAAATCAGCAGCGTATTTAACTTTCCCACACAAGACTTCAACATCTCTAACAATCCCAACTGGTGAAATATTATATCTATTGGTAAGCTTAATTGTAGCATCTATATCTTCTAACTCAGCGGGTGCAATATCATGCATAATTTCTTGGTATAAGTAAATAGGTATTGCACTAGCACTAGCACCCATATCACACAAGCCATGATAACAATGATCTCCTATTTTAATAGAAATAATAGGCATGCCTTCAACAGGTCTATGTATTTTAGCATCTGGTTTAGCAATATTAGCAGCTTCATCACAGAAATAAATAACATGCACATCTATATTATCATCCAAGAGATCTTTAACCATAGCAATACTAGGTTCAACTTTAATTTGCTCAGGAGGTGTATAAGTTCTAGTATTACTCTTACGAACGACAGTTGAAGCTTTAGCATGATCCTTCATTCTAACAGGAAAAGGTGGTTTCTCAACATAAGTAGTAGGAACAATAGGATCATTATAAGTGATAGTCTTTTCTTCAACTGTAATAGGTGCAACTACTTTTACTTCAATGGGAGGATTATATTTAAACCACTTCTCCTTAGGGAGATCAACATGAGAAGCAAAAGATTCACAGAAAGAAGCTACTATCTCAGAGTCAAGTCCATATTTAGCGCTAAATCCACGAAAAGCATCGGTATCCATAAAAGATTTAACACAATCAAACTTAGGTGTTATACCTGACTCCTTACCATCGTCGGAACCCCAATCTTCAGAGTTGCATTTAATTCTTTCCAATAAGTTCCACTTGAATTCAGTAGTCTTTAGCATATAAGAACCAACACAAGAAGTATCGAGCATGGTGCGATCATTGAGAGAAAGCCGAGCATAATTTTTTTGAATAATCATTTCTCTTGAGAGCTCATGATTGAGGCATGAATATAACATTGACTTAAGCCTCCCCCAAGCTTGAGCGATGCTTTCTCCTTCGCGAGGCCAGAAATTATATATGTAATTACGATCATGGTGAACAAGATGCATAGGATAGAACTTCTGGTGAAATTCCAACTTCAATCTTTTATAATTCCAAGATCTTGTATCATCACATAGCCTATACCATGTCAATGCGTCTCCCTTCAAAGATAAAGGAAAGACATTCCTCTTAACAACATCATCGGGAGTACCTGCAAGCTTAAATAATCCACAAACTTCATCCACAAAGATAAGGTGTAAATCGAGATGCAATGTTCCATCTCCTGCAAAGGGATTAGCTAGCAGTTTCTCTATCATACCCGAAGGAATTTCAAAGTAAACATTTTCAGTAGGTTCAGTAGGTTGAGGAGCAACTCTTTGCTCTACTGGTCGGGGTGAAGATACCCCGAACAAGCCCCTCAAAGGGTTAATTTCCATAGTAACAAGTGACAGAAAATTTCAGCACACTATATAAATGTTTCCTTACCAAGTTCCACTCACCAAAGGCGCTTCACTCCCTGGCAACGGCGCCAGAGAAGAGTCTTGATGACCCAAAAGTATAGGGGATCTATCATAGTCCTTTCGATAAGTAAGAGTGTCGAACCCAACGAGGAGCAGAAGGAAATGACAAGCGGTTTTCAGTAAGGTATTCTCTGCAAGCACTGAAATTGTAGGTAACAAATAGTTTTGTGATAAGATAATTTGTAACGGGTAACAAGTAATGAAAGTAAATAAGGTTAAGCAAGGTGGCCCAATCCTTTTTGTAGCAAAGGACAAGCCTGGACTATTTCTTATAATGAGAAAAGCGCTCCCAAGGACACATGAGAATTATCGTCAAGCTAGTTTCATCACGCTCATATGATTCGCGTTCGGTACTTTGATAATTTGATATGTGGGTGGACCGGTGCTTGGATACTGCCCTTACTTGGACAAGCATCCCACTTATGATTAACCCCTAATGCAAGCATCCGCAACTACAAAAGAAGTATTAAGGTAAACCTAACCATAGCATGAAACATATGGATCCAAATCAGCCCCTTACGAAGCAACGCATAAACTAGGGTTTAAGCTTCTGTCACTCTAGCAACCCGTCATCTAGTTATTACTTCCCAATGCCTTCCTCTAGGCCCAAATAATGGCGAAGTGTCATGTAGTCTATGTTCACATAACACCACTAGAGGAGAGACAACATACATCTCATCAAAATATCAAACGAATACCAAATTCACATGACTACTAATAGCAAGACTTCACCCATGTCCTCAGGAACAAACATAACTGCTCACAAAGCATATTCATGTTCATAATAAGAGGGGTATTTATATGCATTAAGGATCTGAACATATGATCTTCCACCAAATAAACCAACTAGCATCAACTACAAGGAGTAATCAACACTACTAGCAACCCACAGGTACCAATTTGTGGTTTTGGATACAAGATTGGATACAAGAGATGAACTAGGGTTTGAGAGGAGATGGTGCTGGTGAAGATGTTGATGGAGATTGACCACCTCCCGATTAGAGGATCGTTGGTGATGATGATGGTGATGATTTCCCCCTCCCGGAGGGAAGTTTCCCCGGCAAAAGAGCTCCGCCGGAGCCCTAGATTGGTTTCGCCAAGGTTCCGCCTCGTGGCGGCAGAGTTTCATCTCGTGAGATTGCTTATGATTTTTTCCAGGATGAAAGACCTCATATAGCAGAAGATGGGCACTGGAGAGCCACCAGGGGGCCCAGGAGACGGGAGGCGCGCCCAGTAGGGGGGTGAGGGCGCCCCCCACTCTCCTGGCCAGGGTGTGGGCCCCCTCCGGTACTTTCTTTGCCCAATATTTTTTATTAAATCCAAAAATAACTTTCGTGGAGTTGCGGGACTTTTGGAGTTGTGCAGAATAGGTTTCCAATATTTGCTCCTTTTCCAGCCAGAATCCCAGCTGCCGGCATTCCCCCTCTTCATGATAAACCTTGTTTAATAAGAGAGAATAGCCATAAGTATTGTGACATAATGTGTAATAACAGCCTATAATGCAATAAGTATTGATATAAAAGCATGATGCAAAATGGACATATCATCAGGCACTTCCTTGCGTGTGAAGATGTAGCTGGTGGGTCCCAGCAGTCAGGGGGGCGAATCGTTTTTTTGCCCGGACGCACTTCCTTGCGTGCGAAGATGTAGCTGGTGGGTCCCAGCAGTTAGGGGGGAAACGTTTTTTTTGCAAAATAAGGTGGCCCGTCCGGTGGGTCCCTGCTGTCAGGTGGAGGAGTAATTATTTTGTGCGTAATAAGGAGGCACTTCCTTGCGGCCGCCGTGGACCCAGCTGTCAGCCTCTCCATGTACAGTACTCTTCGATGGAAGTCGTTCCTTGACCACTTTGACCACGCCGCGCCGAGTGCACCAGGGCGGTGGACGATGACAAGGCCTAGGAAAGGGACGACGCAGAGCCGGGGAAGATGCGGCAGTGGATGCCCAAGCGTAGAGGAGTATGAGGGTTCACTCGTTCGACTGCGGTGTGAGGCTGTCGTCGCCGCAGAATAACAGGGGGTGTGGGTGAGTAGAGGATGGCCTGGCCAGCGGCGGGATTAGTAGGGGGCGGTGAGATCTCCACGGCATCACAGCCGGCCATGGGAGGCAGGAGCACGCGGCACGACCAATGCTGCTTTGGGCAGCTGGAGCAAGAAGACCAGAGGTTGAAGAAGCACTTCAGCCGTTGGATGGACATCATATGGTCACTGGAGCTAGAATCGTTCATATTGACTAAGTTGACAAAGCCCTCCGTCCCCGTCAACTTAGTAGGCCCACAAGTCAGCCTCCCACCAAGGTGGGTCCCAACTAGTAGGGGGAGTATTCATGTTATCTGCTTAATAAGGAGGAACTTCCAGTGGGTCCGATCTGACAGCGGGGGGATGTTTTTTTCATGAAATACGGTGGCCCGTCAGATGGGTCCCAGCAGTTAGGGGGGAAACGTTTTTTTCGCAAAATATGGTGGCCTGTCCAGTGGGTCCCTGGTGTCAGGTGGAGGAATCATTATTTTCCGCATAATAAGGAGGCACTTCCTTGCTGCGGTCGTGGAGCCAGCTGTCGGCCTCTCCATGTACAATACACTTCCGATGGAAGTCGTTCCTTGACCACGTTGACCACGCCGCATTCTGTTGCATGCATGCGTGCATGGGCGTGGTGCGTCCCCACTATCAGTGTCTCACGTACAGTCATCTTCCAATGACTCTCGGTTGTTGACCATGTTGACCACACCGTGCCGAGCGCACCAAGGCCGATGGACGAGGCGAGGCCCCAGACTGGAGCGACCAGGAGATGGGGAAGACGGGGCAGTGGAGTTGCAAATGGAGAGGAGTGGGAAACTTGACTCGTTTAGGTGCATGGCAGCACAGCCACGGTGCCGCCCACGGGAGACAGGAGCAAGAATAGAGGTTGAAGAAGGAGAACGGCTGTGGGATTAACATCCAACGGTCCAGCTGCTAGATTCATTTGTTGATTAAGTTGACAAAGCCCTACGTACACGTCCGCTTAGTAGGCCCACAAGTCAGCCACCAAATCTCACGGGTCCCAGCTGTCAACGGGATGAATATTTTTTTTGCAAAACAAGGAGGCACTTCCTTCCATGTGAAGATACAGCCGGTGGGTCCCAGCTTTCAGGTGGAGGAAACATTTTTTTTGAGCTTAATAAGGAGAAACTTTCCATGCGTGCGACCATGGACCTCGTGGGTCCCAGCCGTCAGGCTCTCCACATACAGCCCTCTTCTGATGACTCTCATTTGTTGACCACGCCGCGCCGAGCACAACGAGGCGGTGGACGACGGCGAGGCCCCGGACGGGAACGACTCGGAGATGGGAAGACGCTGTAGTGGAGTCCCAGATTGAGAGGAGGAGAAGGGTTATAACTGGTTCTGGTGCGGCGTGGGGCTACAGTCGGTGGAGAATAACAGGACGTGTGGAGGGGTGGAGGGATAGCATTGCCGTCGGTGGGGTAGCGCTTCACAATGATGCATGCTAAGCAGAGCCACTAGCCACCGGAGGCCGGACCATGCGGTCTCGGCGATGCTGGAGGAAGAAGATGAGAGATTGAAGGTGCATGCTGGCCGTGGATATAAATCCAATGGATGTGGATGTCACAATCATTTGTTGACCAAGTTGGCAACGCCCTTCGTAGGCTTCGACCTATTGGCCCACATGTCAGCCTGAAAAAATGTGGCATATACTTAACCCATGTTTTCTAGAATGTACAGTCCATTTGCTGGGCCGGGTGACCAAATAATTTCACGTCAATCAGGCCCATTTATATTTTCTAAGAAATCCCAGCCCATTTTCACTTCCTTGAAATACATGAATTAGCTGGGCTCGTTATATATATAATGTTATGTTAGAAGGAGCAATTAATATCAAAGAATAAACCGGAGAGGCACATTATATATATATATATATATATATAATTAACAAATTAGCAAGTTATTGCACAAAATAAAAATGAGCGCATTATTATTAAATTGGTCCTTAAAATCTTCGCAAGCTTTTGTATGCAATCACCAGGATTTTCCTTGCCTGTGAGTCAAAAACAACCAGGATTTTCCTTGCCAACTTCTGTTAAACATTTACTTTTATAAGTTAATAACACATGGGATGTTTTTATAATTTATATATAAGTCTCTATAAAATATACGATAATAATAATAATATAAATATATATAATGTGGTTAGAAGGGAAAACATAAATTGGACACGACATTATTATTCTTATATCTAGATAAATAGAACAAAGACCCGCATTTTATTAAAAAATACATTGGGCTGCCGATCTTTAAGAAGAAGCCCATAGGCCGGTATGGACCTCAAAAAATAAGTTGAAACCACTGTCTCCGTATGTCGTGGGCTACGCATGTTAAAATACAAAACCTAGGCCTAGCCGATACTTGTTCGCCCTCTAGAAAAAAATGATACCAGATCCCCGAGTGAACTAGATTAAAGAGGGGGCCGGCGGCACGACTGAAGAAGCACATCAGGAGCGATTATTTGCTTCAGTGGATGGCTCTCGATAGCATTTTTTACTTTCCTCTGCACCATACAACTTGTATTTTTAGCCTCCTAGTCCGTCATGGTGGACCAGCAGCCCATTTGCTGGGCGGGCCAACCTACAGAAACCAGCACTCGATTTTTCATCAAGCCCCAAAAATAACGCAGTACTATGTTTGTTTTGAGGCCGAAAACATTATGGCAGGGGTTGAGCGGGGGATAGGGGAAGACAGAGTAATAAAAAGATTAAAAAGAGCTGATGCACCGTTGCTACCCTAACAAAGCAGGTGCAATTCTTCTCGGGAAGAAGGTGTGCCGTGGACATCCACACGTCACATACCCCATAGTAGGCATACTAACAAGTTCACACCAATACAACAGAAAAGGTAAACATTCGTATCAAACTCAGGTTCACAAGACACATTCATATTCATAGCCAACATTCACTATCAACAACTCAAAATATTCATATGTACACAAGCTCAGCATATCTATGCATCCAAATGATTGATAGATCACACGACAATATTCATACATAATTCACAAAAAGATTCAGATATACACATGTTCAGTATGTTTATGCATCCAAATGATTGAGATCACAACCAATATGATCCATGGACAAACTTTAATTACCTAGGGTACAGACTGGTAAATGGTGTTCAGTTGAAGGTACTTCTTGCTAAAATTAATTCTTGTATGAGTAAACTTTCGAGTACATAAGAGGCAGCACAGACAATCTGAACTTTGCTTGTAGGTTTATCCTCAAATAGTGGCCTCATGCTGAGCGAGGTTTGAGAAACTTGGCCACTACTTTCATCCAACTAGTTTACTGGCTCATCTTGGTCCTGTAGCTCGCCAAAATTCTACATTGCAGACGAGAAAGGAGGCGGTTGAGAAAATGAACCACCCAAATTTTTTGTGTAGTTCAACTGAAATGGAGCATCCCTGGCATGCAGACTGATTAAGTGCCAGATGAATATACGCGTCAACCAACTTGTCTGGAGTCTTTAGACTCCATGCCATACAGTTCGCTACCATATCTGCCGATAACCAAAAGGCACAAGTTGGGACCAAAGATTGGACTGTGTTCTTTTGGGCTATGCATCAAGCAATATTTTTGGCTTTCACTCTCCTAATACTTGGGAGTTTGACAACTGGTTGACGCCGGTTGATACTCGAACGAATATAGGCACTTCTTGTCAACATCAATGCTTGTCTGAGTGAACTTTGGAGTACATAGCAGCAGCATAAGTATCTGTCCATCTGATCATTTTGTGCAGTTCTACTGAAATCACCCAATGCAATGATTTGCCTGCGAGTTCAGGCTCCAAGTTACTCCTTTATAAAATTGACAAATAGTAGCACAATACCAAATTACCAATACATGACAAGCACAATAATCAGGATAAAGACCAGTACCAACCTGTGTGAGGTAGCATATCAATTACTATTTCCTTTGACTAGAAGCCGAGATAAGCGAAGCGACTGATAGCGAAGGAAGAAAGAAAGCCGAGATTAGCGACTGACAGGAAAGGACAGAAGCTGTCGAGGCAATGAAGCACCCAAAGTTTTTGTGCAGTTCCACCAAAATCGAGCATCCATGTTGGCACATATATTGAGAGAGTGAGATTACTGTAATAGTGGGACTAGTTGATGAAACATACACTAACAAATAGAAGCACCCTCATTATCTTAATGGGTAAAGTTAGCAACATAGTAGTCTTGCTTAAAGAGAGGTATTAGTTTATTTAATCAGTGCCAATTAGCTCAACACTCAAAGCATTGCCATTTATCATAGGTTGCAAAACATTAACATGCAAACATAAAGGAGTTTCTCATGACAGTAGCACGATACAAATAGAGATGACAACAAACTAATATGGATGAAGGCCTTAGGCCCGTACCAACCTGAGAAAAAAAGCTTATTCATGTAGTCCCATAAGAGATGATAAAGCACTCACTGGAATCACTCAATAGTATATATTTTTGTGCAATTCAAATGTATGGTTGAAATCACTCTTGTTTACCAGTGCTGAGATTATATCGAAAGATCATCAAGAACTTCTAGCAGAGTTAAAGCACTGGCTGGGATACAATTCATTGTATTGTCTTGTGTAGTTCCACTAAAATGTATGATTGGCACAACATGATCCCTGTTTGCACAAGTAGGACAAAGGTGAAACCTTCATTAGCTTAGTGAGAAAGGATAGGAAGACATTAGCATATTAATCTAATAGTAGCATCAAATTCATGATGGCCAATATGCAAAACATTGCCTCATTGAACCAATGGAAATAAATTGGCATGCAAAACAATAGCACTATTATGTCATGACACTAATAATATTCCCTCCCTGCTCCACCACATGATTCTCCTCCATAGACAAACATACACACGTACATGATTCAGCATTGGGCCCTACTAAAGATTTGTTTAACTCCGACAGGAAAATTAGGCAGCAATAAATTAGTGGCACTTAAGTACTCCTAATTAATTAAGTGAGATAGCAGAAGTGGAAGGGCTCCCTGGAGGATCATCTCACATGTAAGGTAGTCATTGCCAGAGCCCTTGAATGGCCTCGACTGAGGCCTCTGGCTTCAGCAAGATCGCCTTGGCACTGTTTATTCTTCTTCTTCTTCCTCTTCATGCTCTGTTTCTCTTTCTCCTCACCCGTTGATGAAGCCAAGTACATGATTGGCCTTCTATTTAAGAATTGGTTTTGTCAGTGAGGGAGTACAAGTGTACTAGTAAAAAATAGCATTATTTTCTCATGGTAGTCGGAAAATAGAGATGAACACACGCATTAAATATCATTCTTACCTAAAGGAAGGTTATGGCGCCAATATGGATGATGAGGATTGGAACACAGATCTCCCTTTGTGCAGTTCCACCAAAATGAACCAATTGTTCCATTCTGACATTCCAGTTAAACAGCACAAAAGTCAATTCTTTTAAGAAGAGTTTTGTGCAGTGCACCAAAAGGTCACAACAACAACCAGGTGAATTGGATTTCCCTGTTTGCACAAAAAAGTACAGAGGAAACAATCAGAGTCTCAAACAATTACAGGCAAAAACATTTGGCTAAACTTGTCATGGCTTATAACAGTGGCATGGCTTCATTTTTACCAGGGACATTAGATTAAGAACAGCTAAATATTTGGTATAAGGGCATGGGACAGTGGGTGCACTAGCAGTCCAGCACCATGTACCTAAACAAGGGCATAAAGTGGTGATTCATAGTTTGTTTCCCCGAGAAACAAACATCCAAGAAACATATCTGGGTTGGTCCCATTTTTGTTCACTCTAGCCACCTACTCCTATGTGTGGATAGCAAATCTAGTCCTGGTCATACCACTGTGTACAACGCTACCCCTATATTTCCCTTTTCGACCAAGAGACCGGTTGGATGACCAGTCTGTACTACTTTCACCCCCTTTCCTTCCTGTTTGTACCAAGTCCGATGTACATACTAAATTCCCCCACCCCCACTTTATTTCTTGTTTGAACCAAGTACTCCCTCCGTCCGGAATTACTTGTCATCAAAATGGATGTGTCTAGAACTAAAATACATCTAGATACATCCATTTCAATGACAAGTATTTCCGGATGAAGGGAGTACAAGATTCGACTCCAAGAAGTAGCTTTACCTCTAACAATAGAAAAAAAGGTGACGTTGGACCATCCGATCGAGAGGGGCTGAGAGCTAGAAAATGATGCACATGCAGCAACGTAGCGAGCTGGGGAAGTAGAGCTAAGGTGGTTTCGAACGAAGATATACTTGAAGGTTGGATAGGTGGGCGGCGGGAGGCCGGATCCGCCCACGGGCAATGACGAAGGGATCGGAGGACCTCCCGCACCGGCGCTCGGCCAGAGATAACGGTGCGGCCGGCAGTGGGTCTCCTCCCTCGCCGTCGACGACGGCCTAAACGCTGCCCCTCCTCCCCTTCACCAACGGAGGGGGATACGTCCGGATCTGTAACCAACGGTGAGGATAGAAAGACAGTGTTGTTTGAAGGGAGTAAGACAGTATTACCACCCCTATCTTGTTTAGATCTGGAGAGGATGAGAGTGTGTGAATAGAGCAACCCTAGCAAGCAAGCGCGGAGGCTCCGGACTATATATACGTAGTGGGGTAGTTTTCCTTTTTCACTCCATCAAAACAATTGTTTAAAATTGTGTACTACATGCCAGGTCGCGGTTTTTTAGTTGTTGATTGTGTTTTGAGATAGCTACCACTTGTTCCAAGTGGTGTTACGGTGTGCCAGGTCGCAGTTTGTATCGTTCAAGTCTGGTACTACAAGTCCCTCCATTAATTGAACAACCACCCCCTCATAAAAATTGTGAACAAGCCCACGACTAAAATTAGCGGAAACGTGGGTTACCCCAACATGCATTATTATTTATATTTTCTACTCCCTTCGTTCCTAAATATAAGTCTTTTTTATTAGCCACACCTAAGGCAAGAATTTTTTTTATTAGCAGTGAACCCCACATGTCATAGACACAAAAATTGTGGCAAGATTCCCTTAGGCAAGCCAAAGTGTGTCTAACAATTTGAGCAACTCAAGTTAGGCAAGTGTGGCAAGTGTGGGAAAAATAATGTGGCAACATAAGACAAACATAGTCACAATCCAAACAGCCCCGCAAATTTTTGTGACATGCATGAAAATTTGGTTAGTTAAATTTATAGTCAAAATTTGGCAAGGTGCATCAAATCAACACATGCAAGTATCAAAAGGAAACTCATGGGATGCATGCATGCGTTGTACTCCCTACGTTTCCAAATATAAGTCTTTTTAGAGATTGCAACAAGTGACTACTTACGAAGCAGAATATTCTACATACATCCGTATGTTGTAGTCCATTTGAAATGTGTAAAAAGACTTATATCGAGTGCAATGCTTTGATGTGTCGCGTCAACTCGTACAAGACTGAGAAGTTTGATTACTACAACGCCCTCTCCCTCGCGGACTGAGCTCCGGTGCCTTAACTGCACCTGCCTTTGGCTGCATGACAGGAGGGCCAACCACCTATTGGGCCCACCTGTCATAGACGCAAAGGCAGGAGCAGTAAGTAGAAGCTTTCGCTACATGCTATCCCTCCCGCACGAGGTGGACGGACATGCAGCAGTGGATTCGATACTGTAGAAGTAGGAGTAACATCATTGTTCGTCTACTCAAAGAGGCGAAGAGCCAAGCGCAACCCGAACGTGGCAGTTGCGAACGCTTGCGTGGTGCGGTGCCTTGGAGCATGCATATAGTAGCCAGGCACTTGCATGAGAGCCTGTTTACTATTTGAGCCCACTATTGTAGTAGTACTAGTACCCAGGGCTTGCTACTCCCTTCGTCTAGGTGAGTAAGTCATTTAATTTTTAGCTAAGATTCCCTCATTGAATTGTTTAACAATTAAACTTCATCATCCATTGGTTAATACTCATTCTGCATAGGTCCACGTGCTTAGCACCGTTTCCTCCTGGGGTCGCCAATGTTTATTTGCTAATTAATAGCATTGCATGCAATGAACTAGCCATTGCATGTCGTGTTTGGTAGTCTCAAGTCATTAAAAGCATGTACATCTCTCATATCTTATTGGTTAATATGTCAAGAAACAAGAAACAAGGTAGAAGTTAATGCACCGCGCCTAAGTGTTTTGGGACTATTTGGTTTTCGTAAGATGACACCTAAACGGAGGGAGTAGTATAGCCTTGTAAACCGGAAAGGAATACTTGCCTTTCTAGAGATTTCAACAAGTGACTAGACTACACCGCGTGCAGTACCCCCTCCCTTCCGGTTTATAGGGCTCAAATCTCAAATCTCATGAACCAAGGCATTTTGAGATTGGACGAATATATCTCGTACTTTACAAAACTACCCTAATTAAACTCATGCATTAATTACGTAGTTCTCTCGTTTTCCTCTCCGCCTTGGTCGCGGTGCACAATATTCAGAACTCCTATATGACTAGCCGCTCTATCTACATGCGGGACATCAAAGCATCCGGGCCCGCGTGCCATCCACCAAATCACAGCGAGGTGCTACAGTCGAGACTCACCTGTCACCCCGGTGTGGCCGTCATGACCCGTCATATCACAAAACCCACACCTTTACCAGCAGTGGTAAGGTGGCCTCCAAGTTGGACTGGACGAAGCAACCATCATTTCACTGGAATGCTCGTTGAAGCCCTTTCTTCCCTTTCTTGAAGAAAACCTCACTCCAGGCTACTCACTTCTGCCATTTTTCTTCTGTACCGACGAAGGAAAGGTGGGCGAATCAGTTATGCTGCTATATTTTCATTCCAAGAATCTTCTTTTTGCGAAGCACCGACCGATTCTCACAGCCTATTCTTTTCCCGTTTTAATTGCGATTGTGGTTTCCTTTCGATTGCGTTTTGTTTGTCAGTTCATCGATGGATCCTGGAGCACTGGACAAAGATTTGCCTGCGAACAACCCACTGGAGACAACGATCTCCAGGAAGCGAGCACCGACCAACGAGTTGACCATGTTGGCGGGCCAACCCATGGAGATGAAGAACTCCAAGAAACAAGCACTGGCCAAAGAGTTGACGATGTTGGTGGACGAACTCCTCAAAGAAAGTTGGAAGAACAGCAAGGGCCCCACCATGCCTACCCCAGAAACTCGGATGGCCGCCTATGCGAGGCTCAAGGCCAAGTTTGAGGAGATAGTCGCCGTTGAGAAGCAGTATTCCCCTGGCAAGGTGATGGCCCCCATCAGGACGAGGAGATGGCCCCCGGAGGGATGAGATCCCCCGGTGAGCTGCACAAGGTAAAAAATAATGGCTTATTACCATAGTTGTGGTTTTTGGTTATTTGCAATGTGCTTGCTAATATATTAGGGTTGTGCAGGTGCCGGTGGACGTCCTTGATGATTCCGATGTCACGGCCCGTCCTGTGGACAACGCCCCGGAGATTGTTTTCGATGTCGCGGTCTGTCCTGTTGGCATCGCCGCGGAGATCGATTCTGATGCCGCTGTCCATCCTATGGATATCGCCCCAGAGATCAATTCCGATGTCGCGGTCAGTCCTGTGGACATCACCCCAGAGATCGATTACCATGCCGCTGTCCGTGCTGTGGTCATTGCCTAAGCGATCGATGACAAGAAATAGTTGGTCGCGCTAATCCTTCAGGGTAGTTTGCATTGCCATGTGTTTAATTACTAGAACGATGCGTGTTATCAAACCATCTTAGGGCTAGTGCACTGTCTGGTGTGGGCGGTACTTGCTACTTCTGTTTGATAGTAAATCATGCGAACCCTCTCCGGGTTATGGAAACAGATGTATCCTCACCAGCTTTTGATGTAATATATGGCATGCTTATATGTAAGTTTGAACTGTTTATCATATCAGCAGGGCTTGTTTGATGATTCTTGGTGTTAGTAGGCTAGCTACTGTGCGAGCTATAGTACTTGCAAAACACTCACCGAAGAGAAACGTTGGGGTTGATGAGCTCGTGGTACGCTTATACTTATCCATCGTCGATCGACCAATAGCCCTAGCCCCTAAAATTGTAGGCTTGGCGATCGATCAGACAATAGTCGACACAGATACATTCAGGCCTCATTTGGTTCATAGGGTAAGAATATCGTAGCAAAAGTACAGAGACGTACAACACAAAATCATAGCAGTGCAGAGACGTACTCCCGACCTAGGCGGGCTAGTTTGGCCAAGTGGGTTTCAGTGATATGACATGGTACAGTGCCAGCCAGTCTTCGCGTGTGGTAGCAGTATTGCAGGTACAGTAAGTTTTCTTGAAGAAGCATAATTCAACGAAGTCATGATGGTTCCTTCATCCGAACAACTTAAAGTGGGAACGGTTGGGCCTGCGATACGACAGGGGTAGACCAGGATAATTTTTTGCATGGCAGGTGGACCAGGATGGTTGACGTCCCACATGTCGGCAAATGAAAGTATTCTTTCCGATATAGAGGACGAGCAACGAGTATTCATTATTTATTTTTGATGAAAGCTATTGTCTCCACTGTTACTCCTTGACTTTGTCAATGCCTCTCTCTCCTCCACATAAGCGGGTACTACTTGCTATGCATGCGGCAGGCAGCTGGCGTCTTGAGGGGCCAGGGCGGTCAGAGCGGGCTCCGGAAGCGGTCCGGACTCCAGCATGGCCCACCTCACATTATCACCATATATTTCTTGGAGTCTGTGCGCGGCGGGCGGGTGATCTCTTGTCCCTCCCCCGTTTCTCTCTTCTCAGCCGATGCCCGCCGAGCGATTAGATTTCAGCTATCGATGGTTTATTCAATTATAGTCCCACATGTAAGTGAAATAGCAAGACAACGTGTGTCCCCTCTGGTGAGTGGCGTGCGAGACGGACTGTCGGGGGTGCGACGCGTACGAGTCGTAAGTGTGCCACCTTTTCCTTTAGAACTTGCGAAGTGTAACATTTTCGCACGATCGATCGATAGAAATCCAGAACAAAATGACGAGGGTGGTGCTTTCCCGCTCTTAGGCGGGCTAGTTTGAGTGATATGACGTGCTACAGTGCTGTCCACTGCTCCATTTTTATGTAAGCAAGAGTTTACACTCTTACACGAGAGGAGTGCAAAACACCACGGATCTGATTTTGATCGAGGGATAACTGTACCCTGCCAAATAATGGAGCACTGTTAGTGATTATAGCATGATAGTTAGGGCATCTCCAACGCTGGCCCACAAATTTACACCGGCATTTGTTCGAGGACACTGATGGATGCCATCCGATGCTACCCGCATACCTTTCGACAATTATCTGAACTAACCGGATGAAGTTCGTGCAAATAAAGCAAATTTCAAATTAAGCGGATGAAATTCATTACATTTCGAAAACTTTTCCTACAAACTGGACGATATTCATTGCATATTTCGCACAAACCGTATTAAAACCTACTGTAAACCTAATCTAAACGATCGCCGACGCCCGACCACCATGTCCGGCCATGAACCCGAGAAAGCCAACCATTGCCTTTGCCTCCTCCTCATCCGCCTCGATAACCTCCTCCTCCGAAGCACAAGGTTCTGAAGATTTCTGCCTCCACATCACCGTCAAGCGGCTAATAGACCGCCGATGTTTACCCCACCAAGCTTAGCGTCGACTGAGTGGAATAGCAGTGGACTTCCTGGGACTAGAGCGGCGGCGACCTACCGTGTACAACTCTTCCTCGCTACCGGCTGCGCCCGCACACGCGCGCCGGCTTCATGGTCGTGGCGGCGGAGGGCGGCCAGGGGGTGCCAGCAATCTCCTTCGTTTTCTCCTGCGATAGTACGTCGAAGAGAGCTTTGGAGCGCGCCCAGAGCGGAGCCGTCGATGTCCCTCGTCTGCTCCTGTGACAGTACGTCCAAGAGATCCTCGGAGCGCCAGGAGGCCATGGTCAGAGTGGTGCCGACAAAAGGAAGGGACCGGAGGAGAATAAGTGTGGGTCTTTGGCTATGGCTGGGAGCTGGGGCTCAAGTTAATATAGCGGGCGAATGCCAATGAGCCGCGGCAGACGGATGGACAACTGGCGCCGGAGTAGGTTCGTCGGGCGTGAATGCGGACGCTGCTTCAGTGACTTAACTGCAGATGCGTTGGGTTACTGACATGTGGGCCCAACGGGCATCTGGCCCGCATGTCAGTGACACACCAATTGCACATGCAGTTAAGTCTGGAGAGATGGTGACCGTTTCAGGCAGGAAGCGCGCGCTAGCGATGGAAGGGGTTTCGGTAGGGCAGGGCGGTCAGACGCTGGCGTGGTGGTAAAGGGTGAACTCATGGATGACGAGCCTTTGAAGCATATGCGACACATATTGACAACCGCTCTTGTCGCCAGCTAGCCTTCAACGACCACCATGAGACACCACACAACCATGCATAACTTACGAATAATGGACGAATCGATCAGACACACACTCGTGTGCAGTGGCACTAAGATCCGTCGCTCACGATAGTGCATACTCCGTACCATAGTACCCTCCCTAGCTAGGTTGTTTTATAGATTGTCATTGTGATGGACGATATACATGAGCAAGGCGCTCCAAGTATGACCGTTGGTGTTGAGCCAGGTGAATACATGCTTGGCGTTCGCGTAGGCCTCCATCAAACTTCTAAATAGTAATATCAGGCACCGCCGGGGCGCGCACGTGATGGGCTCGCCGTTTGCGTTGCGCCATGAGCATGACTTTGATTTAGAGGGCGACGTGCATGCATTAGCATGCTTTGACAGCGTGAACGTGAGTGTCTGACGCGAAGTATTTCATTTTCATTTGGCTGACAAGGGTGCGTTGGAGCGACGAGTCCGTGGTTTGATTCCCCACATACGCATAATATTGGTTTTTACAGTATTTCTTTCTCCATTGACAGGTAGGCCCGCATAGATAGATAAAGAACACGAGCTGATGAGGCGCATGCGGACTGTTTGACTGGTCAACCAGACAAATACGGAGCTATACGCTGAGCCAGTGACCGTAGAATCACCATATCTCGTATACAATGATCAAAGTGAGCTATCAAGACAAGTTCGATGAGCGCCAATGCATTTTACTCGGTAATAAATGACCAGGATTGAAGGGGAATCCAAATTTCCTTCGTCTTCTGTCCTTGAGCTCTTGACAAACCAATGCACTATACGGTTGTCCGGCCACTCCACCCCAGAGCTCTCACCAAGCGCCGTTCATGCCACCGCGCCGCACACTAACCGGTAAGGCAGCGATGGCATCCCGCCGTGCCGAGTTCCTCGCCGCCCATGACTGCACACAAAATGCTAGGGAAGCGATGGCATCCCGCCGTGCCGAGTTCATCGCCGCTCGCGACCTCACACCTATGTGCGAGGAATTTGAAGATGCCAAGGCCGAATGGGCGGTAGAGCAAGAGGCGGCCAAAGCCGCACAGAGGGAGCGGAAAAGTCAGAAAGCACTCAAGAAAAGAGAGGTCCGCCACCGCAAGAAAGAAGAGGACACACACGCTGTTGCGGAGAGGTCGGCGGAGATCCAAGAACGATGGGGTGTCGCCGACAAAGCCGGGAAGGAGAACGACGGCGTCTGGCCAGCATGTGAGAAGTAGTAGTACTAGTAGTTAGTGTGTGTGTCTATGTGAGAGTAAGAGCATGTACCAGTACTACTAGTTACTATTGTAGTTTTTAGAGCAAATTACTAGTACATTAGCCTAGACTAAATGGAAAAATTCCTATCATATGCATCAAATGGCATCTCTTTCTCTATAGGAATTGAGATGCATGTCATCTCACTTCCTATGATTTTCATATTCCTATAAAATTCCTATCCTATGAATGAAAGGAGGCCTCTGTTGGAGTAATTACTGTAGCTAGCAGTACTGCTGGTACAGTAGTTTTCCTCAAGAAGCGGAATTCAACGAAGTCATGATGGTTCCTTCGTCCGAGAAACTTCAAAGTGGGAAGTGGGCCTAAGATTTGATGGCTCATTAGTCATTGTTACTGCGGCGCGACGACCGGGGTGACTCTCCCTTAGAGTTCTGCGTGCATGGCAAGTGGACTAGGATGGTCGACGTCCCACATGTTGGCGAACGGAAGTATTCTTTCCGATATCGAGGAGCAAGGAAACCGCGTGGTATAGTATCACTGCTGATTGGTTCTCAAAAAATAGTATCACTGCTTTTATAATTATTTTTTATTTCTGATGAATGCTAGCTTTTCAACTCTTACGATGAAGAGTGCCAAACATGGCACGTGCTGGATGTCCCACACGTCAGCGAAAGGAGTGGGACATGAACAGCGTGGTAGAGCCCAGCGCAAAAAAAACAGCGTGGTAGAGCATCTCCACTTCTTCCACTTCTGGGTCGGAGTCCACACATAGTAGTACTTAGTGGTATGAACGATACAAAGTGCGGCCTGGAGAGAAAGACACACCTAGTTGGAAGGTCTCGGGGCATACACGTAACAAATATAAAAGTTAATATGTGCCTCCAACTAACATAGTAGTAGTAGAGTACTTAGGCACGTACTCCATAACATCACTATGCATTGCACGTACAACATTTAGTGGTAGTACGTAGTAAGAGACAAATGCCGCCCAAGAGTTCCCTTCTCGACCAACTTTTGTGTGTTTGGTAGAGTGTATGGAGGGTGCATGAGTCCACACTAGTTTAGCACAAATACACTAGAAGCATGCATGAAGAGATCATGCATGAAGAGGGGTGTTGAGTTGAGCATGCATGAAGAGGGAACAACTATGCTGAGATGAGAACGCAACCAAACACACCCTATATGCCAAGCATGTTCATACCATTTGTGCCTTTCTACTTCACTTACTGCGCTACATTACTCAGGTTCGTACGTCCACTCCTTGGTACATGTCCATCTCGTAGTTCCAGTCCCATGTGTTCTTCATATAGATGGAACGATCCTTGCATAACACATGCACCTTGATGCTAGATGTCTCGCGTGTTGGCAAGACGATGAACAAAGCTCATGTAAAAAAACTAGAGTGGAAGAACATAGATTCCCGACGACCGAGAAGAGTACGAAACACGACAGCCCAGTGTAGTTACATCATACTAGAACATGGCTAACCCACGCTATCACCATATTTCTTGGCTTCCGTGCGACACCTATCTCTAGTAACCCAGCAGCCTGTATCGCTTCTCCCTCCTCGTGTCTCTCAAAGTGCGGCGGGCTGGCGTTTTTGCCGTCTATTGAGGTCGGTTAACTCATCACATGTTAGCGACATGCCAAGAGCATTCTCAAAAAATTCCTTTCATGTTCCGTTTTCAAAAAGAAAAAAATCCTTTCACGTACAAATTTGACTGTATGCTTTGAGCAACTTGCATGTGCTATACTGCTCCTGTTTGATACTCTAACTTAGCTAGAGGTTAGACTAACTCATGACTAATCCTGAACTAACTGTAGCCAAAGAGGTGTTTGCGTGACAGGGTTAGATTGACAATAAATGCACTTGATGGAGAGAGAAAAGTGATTTTTCAGTGGTCCCAATGAGAACTATCTCCAGTTAGCACCTCTTGGGTGGGATAGTTTTTTTTGTGGGTTCGGTGCAACTTGCTCCAATTTAGGGGCTGTTTGGATTGTGACTATCTTTGCCATATGTTGCCACATGATTTTAGCCACATTTTCCACACATGTCTTAGTTGAGTTGCTCAAATTGTTAGCCACACTTTGGCTTACCTAAGGGAATCTTGCCACACTTTTTGTGTCTATGACATGTGGGGTTCATTGCTCATAAAAAATGCTTGCCTTAGGTGCGGCTAGAACCAAACACCTACCCAACTTGGTCAAAGTTGTCTAAGGTTAGGTATGGCAAAGTATGGCAAGGTGTGGCTAGCAACCAAACAGCCCCTTAAACACTCATGCTTGGATAATTTAGGGCTATTTTAGCCCCAACTAGCTCAAAGTAACTCTAACCCATGGATCCAAACAGGGCCTATGGCCAGTCTCGACGTGGAGCAGTCGCGTGCACCGGGAAGCGACGCTCTCTCGGCCGTCGCGCCACTTCAAACCCGGCGTCAGTGAGAGGTCGCCTCCGCTCTGGCCGGGCATTAATGCAGCACCGACGCTCCAGGGCAACGCTGACCGTTTCACGCGGGAAGCGCGCACTGGCAAGGGAGTATAGGTTTTGAACCGTTTCAGGTGTAGTACTGGTAGTTTGCAAAATTACTCAATTATTGCACTCAGTTTCCTAAGAAATTGTGGTAAAAAACGTTGCTCCGCAACCCGCTTCCCTTCTCCTTCCTCTTCCACCGCCCGCGCACGTCCGCGGGAAGCGACCGGTCAACCCTTATATAGGAGTGCTAGCATAAAAAGATGCATGCATGACCACTAAAATTTCCATATTAAAGCACCGCTCCGGGGGGAGTATGGCGTATGTTGTTACCTTCGGCCGGGCCATGGCTACCGGGCGACGACAACCAGAGAAGAGGCGGCGGGAGGGGAATGAATGCAGCTACTGTTTGGGTTCGCCGTCCGGCTTAAATAAATGTGCAGCATCACATGTACCCGCAAGTGCACAAATTGTAACATACGTGTCTGCTTAAGTGGGCGTCACGTAACTGGTGTGTGTGAGAGAGAGATTCTGAGAGACAGAGTGCGTGTGTGCGACTCTACTCTTTGGACATGTACTCAACCTTTTGCATCGGGATATATGTATAATGGTATTTACTTTAGCTAGTGATTTACGTGGCCATGTTAACGTGGTTGTGTAAAAAAAATGTCACTTCCTACTCGTGATTTGCGTTATATAATTACAAGCAAGATGCTCGTGCATTGCATGAAACATCAATATGCATTTTTTTACAAAACACCTATTGTGATTGACCCATGCAGGAGTAATCTCATGTGTAAAAACTAATGGTATCTCGAGAATTTTATCGAAAAACTGGCATCTCGAGAATGTCATCGAAAAAATGAAAGATGAGAGATAAGGTGAGGAGGAGTGGAGCGTGGTGGTGACTGGTGGTCAGAATGGGCGGAAGCATGGGGATGGACGGCGCCGGCAGGCGGCAGCAGCCACCATGCTAGATTGTTCCAGAGACTTCCTTTTTTAGTTGCTGAGCAATGAGGTTGTGGGAGATAATGATGTGGAGAGAGGTGCGGGTATCTTTTGTAAAATTATCATAGTTTTCTTTCTATCCGTCAGATATAGATCAGACAGTCTATATTACAACATGTCAGGCACACCATCATCGCCAACTCATTTTTTTTATAAGGGTACAGATGATAAGTTTGCTGACTACTAAAGTAAAGTGGAATTTGTCCATGTTATACAACTAAATTAAGGTGATTGTTTATCATACGGGTAAGGTTGGATGAAGGGTGGTAGCAACAAATGCTCAGCCTAGAGCATGTGTGTGAGAGATGGAGTCTTAGTGTGTGTGTGTGGGGTGTGTGAGAGA
>NC_041383.1:546070425-546088919 GCF_002162155.2 Triticum dicoccoides
GTGTGCGTGCATGTGTGTGTGTTTGTGTGTGTGTGTGTGTGTGTGTTGCGGGGTCCTCGGTGGCAGATGTAATTTAAGTGTGCATGGCTTCATCATAGAGAGGTGATGTGTATGGTAGAGGCCACCAACGATGGGGTGTGAGATAGAAAATGCCCGTAGAGAGGGAAGAGAAGGTGTGTGCACGTGAGAGGAGTCGACATCTAGAGAACGTGTTTGTTCAAGAGACACCGAGGAAGACTACTATATATTGATGGTGCATGTAGGTGGGAATTAAACAAAGGGATGGTTTTATTGGTTTAGGAGATATAGGGGAAGAGTGAGAGGGGGGGTAGCTAGAAGGAGATTGTTAAATGTGAGTGTGTGTTTTACCCATCCAGGCGGAAGTTATGTGCACACAAGAGGAGAACGATTCGATGTGGCGTTATGGTTGAGGGTAATTAATTACGTATGGAGACATAGAGACCTTGAACGTGCATGTGTGAGAGGTATACATGTATACGCGAGATGTGTGTGTGTGCGCGCGCGCATGATCGAGATAAAAGAAAGAAGACATAAGTCATAAGATCAACGACATGGGAGAGATGGATCGGTATGACAATATGCATGCATGTGAGAATGCAGGGAAGAAGGCCCGACAATTGAGCATGTGTTTTTGTCTTTAAGAGATAGTGGCGTGGGCTGGAGCATGCATTCTATGGCGAGCAGAGGGAGTGAGTCACAATGATTGTGCAAAAGAGATCAACCTATAAATGCATATGTATGGAGAGACATATATAGTGTGGGTGATAGGAAGCAAGACTCCGTGCGAGAAAGAAATGTTAACGGAGAAACTACAGATAGATACAGAGATGGAGATGCTAGCTAGAGGAACATCCGCTAGTTTGAGTGTTGGAGATGACTGCCGGGTGGTTCAGAGGGTGAAGTTATATATGTGTGTGTGTGAGAAAGATAAAAAGAGGGCACTTGACTGCATGTAGAGAGAAACATATGTAGTGTGCATGATAGGAAGCAAGAGTGAGGGCGAGAAAGAAGGTTGATGGAGAAACAGATAAATAGAAAGATAAAGATGCTAGCTAGTGTGTGTTAGAGATAGGAGTCGAGTGGATCAGAAGGCTGAGTTATGTGTGTGGGTGTGAGAGAGATAGAGAGAGGGTGCATGTGAGTCACATACAAACAGATATCAGAGAGAAATGAGATCCTGAGAGATAGAGTTTTGTGTCTGCGAGAGAGAAAGATATTTCACAATGAGAGTGATAGCTAGAGAGACATAGGAGGGAACGCAAGATATCTCTAGGGAGAGAGAGTGTGTGTGAGCGACATACAAGAGAACAATGGAGAAATATGAGATCCTGGGAGACAGAGTTTGTGTTTGTGTGTGAGAAAGAGATATTTAAGAGGAAGATTCGTAGGTTCTCATATCTAAGGAGCGAAAGACATCTCTGTATGAGGGGTGTGCGACTGGCACACATGGGAATAGTAGAGAGAAATGAGACCCCGGGAGACAAAGTTTTGTGTTTGTGTGAGAGAAAGAGATTCCACATGGAGAATCATAGTTAGAGACACATAGCAGGGAGCGAGATATACTTAGAGAGAGATAGAGTGATGAAGGTTAACGGATAGAGTACCGTCCGTGTGTTACGACGATAAAAGATCATTGTCGACATACATGTAGCACGAGAGATACCTGAGAGACGATGAACGCGTATAGGTCCAGAGTGATAGTCCTATATAAGCATGAGTGATAGCTATATGAGACGAATATCTGGATTAAAGGGGATTCAAATATTTAAACTGGAGATCACGACATCGATAATATCATAACGCAAATTGGTGTATCAAACATGCATATTCATTTGAATTTGGGCACACATGTAATGTTATATAGTTTATCAATATTGGTGATCTATAGATTCTTTAATTACAAACAATGCATGGTTTATATGCAATTAATGTCTAAACGGGATTACACTATATGTTGCATGTGTGAAACACATTATACATGTTTGAGAAGTAAAAAAAAGCCCACATTATACATTAATTGGAGACAGTTAGCAAGGAATGCATACATTGGATTTCAACATAAAGTGGTTTCAAATATTTGAAAATCCAAATTGATGGATACAACCTTATGAATCTGATACCATGGCATTTGTAAACCATATTTATGTATAAATGGTGTTGTGCTTTTGAAAGTATATATAAAAAATGATGTATATAGAATTTAATTGCAATTGAAATTGGATCCCACCGGGAAAAACAGAATACAAATGGGATTCGAATTGAGTTGGCACGGTAAACGTGTACTCTGCAAAATTTGAATGAAGCGGGGAAAGTCGCAGTAACCGCCCGAAACCAAAATCTGCAAGATGGAAATTACTACTGCCTATCCCTACCATGCAAAGCCTATCTGCTGGATTTCTATAGGTTTCAATAGGGGTAGGTTTGTAATTTGACCTAAACGTGATGTAACCGCTGCTACCTCTTGAGCACTGCGTTGGATTTCCCCGAAGAGGAGAGGATGATGCAGTAAAGTAGCGTAAGTATTTCCCTCAGTTTTTGAGAACCAAGGTATCAATCCAGTAGGAGATCACGCACGAGTCCCTCGTACCTGCACAAAACGATAGCTACTCGCAACCAACGCGATTAGGGGTTGTCAATCCCTTCAGGTCACTTACGAGGGTGAGATCTGATAGAGATGATAAATAATATTTTTCGTATTTCTGATATAGAGATGCAAAGTGAAAAGTAAAAGGCAAAGTAAAAACAAAACAAGTACTAAAGTAATGGAGATTGATATGGTGAGAATAGACCTGGGGGCCGTAGGTTTCACTAGTGGCTTCTCTAAAGAGCATAAGTATTCTACGGTGGTTGAACAAATTACTGTTGAGCAATTGATAGAATTGAGCATAGTTATGAGTATATCTAGGTATGATCATGTGTATAGGCATCACGATCAAGACAAGTAAACCGAAATGATTCTTCATCTAGTACTATTACTCCACTCATCAACCGCTATCCAGCATGCATCTAGAATATTAAGTTAAAAACAGAGTAACGCCTTAAGAAAGCTGACATGATGTAGAGGGATAAATTCATGCAATATAATAAAAAAACCATCTTGTTATCCTCGATGGCAACAATACAATACGTGCCTTGCTGCCCCTACTGTCACTGGGAAAGGACACCGCAAGATTGAACCCAAAGCTAAACACTTCTCCCATTGCAAGAACTACCAATCTAGTTGGCCAAACCAAACGGATAATTCGAAGAGACTTGCAAAGATAACTCAATCATACATAAAATAATTCAGAGAAGATTCAAATATTATTCATAGATAAGCTGGATCATAAACCCACAATTCGTCGGTCTCAACAAACACACCGCAAAAAGAAGATTACATCGAATAGATCTCCACAAGAGAGGGGGAGAACATTGTATTGAGATCCAAAAAGAGAGAATAAGCCATCTAGCTACTAAGTATGGACCCGAAGGTTTGAGGTAAACTACTCACACTTCATCCGAGAGGCTATGGTGTTGATGTAGAAGCCCTCCGTGCTGGATGCCCCCTCCGGCGGAGCTCCGGAACAGGCCCCAAGATGGGATCTCGTGGATACAGAAGGTTGTGGCAGTGGAATTAGGTTTTTGGCTCCGTATTTGATCTGTCGGGGGTACGTAGGTATATATAGGAGGAAGGGGTACGTCGGTGGGGCAACAAGGAGCCCACGAGGTAGGGGGGCGCGCCCGGGGGGGAGGGCGCGCCCCCACCCTCGTGACCACCTCGGTTGTTCCTTGGAGTAGGGTCCAAGTCTCTTGGATCACGTTCGGTGAGAAAATCACGTTACAGAAGGTTTCATTCCGTTTGGACTCCGTTTGATATTTTGTTTCTTCAAAACACTAAAATAGGCAAAAAAACAGCAATTCTGGGCTGGGCCTCTGGTTAATAGGTTAGTCCCAAAAATAATATAAAAGTGGAAAATAAAGCCCAATATAGTCCAAAACAGTAGATAAAGTAGCATGGAGCAATCAAAAATTATAGATACGTTGGAGACGTATCAGGCATCCCCAAGCTTAATTCCTGCTCGTCCTCGAGTAGGTAAATGACAAAAAAGAATTTTTGATACGGAGTGATACTTTGGCATAATTTCAATGTAAATCCTCTTAATTGTAGTATGAATATTCATATTCGAAAGATTCAAGACAAAAGTTCATATTGACATAAAAGTAATAATACTTCAAACATACTAATCAAAGCAATCATGTCTTCTCAAAATAGCATGGCTAAAGAAAGTTTTCCCTACAAAATCATATAGTATGGCTGTTTCTCTATCTTCACCACACAAAGTATTTAATCATGCACAACCCCGATGACAAGCCAAGCAATTGTTTCATACTTTAGTAATCTCAAACTCTTTCAACTTTCACGCAATACATGAGCGTGAGCCATGGACATAGCACTATATGTGGAATAGAATGGTGGTTGTGGAGAAGACAAAAAGGAGAAGATAGTCTCACATCGACTAGGCGTATCAACGGGCTATGGAGATGCCCATTAATAGATATCAATGTGAGTGAGTAGGGATTGCCATGCAACGGATGCACTAGAGCTATAAATATATGAAAGCTCAACAAAAGAAACTAAGTGGGTGTGCATCCAACTTGTTTGCTCACAGAGACCTAGGACACTTTTGAGGAAGCCCATCATTGGAATATACAAGCCAAGTTCTATAATGAAAAATTCCCACTAGTATATGAAAGTGACAAAATGTGAGACTCTCTATCATGAAGATCATGGTTCTACTTTGAAGCACAAGTGTGGTAAAAGGATAGTAGCATTGTCCCTTCTCTCTTTTTCTCTCATTTTTTTATTTGGGCCTTTTCTTTTTTTATGGCCCCCTTTTTTTTATTTTTCGTCCGGAGTCTCATCCCGACTTATGGGGGAATCATAGTCTCCATCATCCTTTCCTCAGTGGGACAATGCTATAATAATGATGATCATCACACTTTTATTTTTCTTACAACTCAACAATTACAACTCGATACTTAGAACAAAATATGACTCTATATGAATGCCTCCGGCGGTGTACCGGGATATGCATGAAAGAATTATGAACGGTGGCTTTGCCACAAATACAATGTCAAGTACATGTTCATGCAAAAAGCAATATGACAAAAGTAATGTGTGTCATATGAACGGAACGGTGGAAAGTTGCATGGCAATATATCTCGGAATGGCTATGGAAATGCCATGATAGGTAGGCATGGTGGCTGTTTTGAGGAAGGTATATGGTGGGTGTATGATATCGGTGAAAAGTGCGCGGTATTAGAGAGGCTAGCAATGGTGGAAGGGTGAAAGGGTGCGTATAATCCATGGACTCAACATTAATCAAAAGAACTCATGCACTTGTTGCAAAAATTTAGAAGTCATCAAAAACCAAAGCACTACATGCATGCTCCTAGGGGGATAGATTGGTAGGAAAAGACCATCGCTCGTCCCCGACCGCCACTCATAAGGAAGACAATCAATAAATAAAATTGTGCTCCAACTTCATCACAAAGCGGTTCACCATACGTGCATGCTACGGGAATCAGAAACTTCAACACAAGCATTCTTTAAAATTCATAATCACCCCAACTAGCATTACTTTTGATATTATCACCTCCATATCTCAAAACAATTATCAAGCATCAAACTTATCTTGGTATTCAACGTACTCAAAAGAAAGTTTCACATATCTTGAATACCCAGTATATTAACATTTAAGCAAATTACCATGCTATTAACGACTCTCAAAATAATCGAAGTGAAGCAAGAGAGATCAATAGTTTCTTTAAAAAAAATCCACCACCGTGCTCTAAAAGATCTAAGTGAAGCACTAGAGCAAAAATTATCACGCTCAAAAGGTATAAGTGAAGCACTTATGAGCAAAACTATCAAGCTCAAAAGATATAAGTGAAGCATATAGAGTATTCTAGCAAATTCTAATCAAATAGGCTTCTCCAAAAAGGTGTGTTACAGCAAGGATGATTGTGGTAAACTAACAAGAAAATACGCAAATAATACAAGACGCTCCAAGCAAAACGCATAACATGTGGTGAATAAAAATATAGCTCCAAGTAAATTACCGATGGAAGTAGACGAAAGAGGGGATGCCTTCCGGGGCATCCCCAAGCTTTGACTTTTTGGTGTCCTTGGATTATCTTGGGGGTGCCGTGGGCATCCCCAAGCTTAGGCTCTTGCCACTCCTTGTTCCATAGTCCATCAAAAGAATTCACCCAAAACTTGAAAACTTCACAACACAAAACTCAATCGAAATCTCGTGAGCTCCGTTAGTGAAAGAAAACAAAAGACAACTATAAGGTACTCTAATTAACTCATTATTTATTTATATTGGTGTTAAACCTAATGTATTCCAACTTCCTTATGGTTTATAAACTAATTTATTAGCCATAGATGCATTGAAATAAGCAAACAACACACGAAGAACAGAATCTGTCAAAAACAGAACAGTCTGTAGCAATCTGTAACTAACGCAAACTTATGGAACTCTAAAACTTCTACCAAAATAGGACGTACTGGAAAATTTGTTTATTGATCAGCATCAACAAGAATCAGTGCAAAATCAGGTCTGTGTGATTAATTGAATTTTTTCTCGTGAGCGCAAAGTTTCTGTTTTTCAGCAGAATCAAATCAACTATCATCGTAGGTTATCCTATAGGTTCTACTTGGCAAAAACACTAATTAAAACATAAAACCACATCTAAACAGAGGCTAGATGGATTATTTATTCGTAAACAGAAGCAAAAACAAAAAATAAAACTGGGTTTCCTTCCAACAAGCGCTATCGTTTAACGCCCCTAGCTAGGCATAAAAGCAAGGATAGATCTAACAAGTGCCATCTTTGGTTTTCAGTTTTTTAGCGGAGTCATGCTCGAATCCGGGATGTTCTTTACGTTTACCTTCATACTCGGAAATTTTTAGATCCAAAGAATCCAACCGCTCATTACAAAGGGTAATCAACATATTCATGCGGTGAAGATTTCCGCTGACACTTTTAAGAGGCTCAAGAGATTTTTGTAAAAATTTTGTTACTTCGCAAATCTTTCGAAACACTTGGGTTTCTTCTTGGGTAGGATGTGGTCCTCCCTTTTGAGGTACTGTCCCCACTATTCCCTCTATAATTTCATGTGCAATAATAGGATAAATTTCAATAAAGTTTCGCTTGGCAATGCAGTCCAAGAGTTGTCTATGCGTCATGTTTAGCCCAACATAAAAATTGCGAAGAAGAATTCTAAAGTTCATTTCTAGGGTGCACTTGCCATAAGATTCCATCATCATATACCAGGCATCTTTCAAATTTTCTCCTTGCCTTTGCTTGAAGTGAAGGACTTCAAACTCGGGAGACATAGGAGCGGACAAGGAACCAGCCATAACGACAAGGCAAACGAGCAAACACATGGGCAACGGAAAAAGGCGAAAGGGAAAGAGAGGAGGAGATTGGGAAAGAGAGGGCGAATAAAATGGCAAGGGTGAAGTGGGGGAGAGGAAAACGAGAGGCAAATAATGTAATGCGAGAGATAGAGATTGTGATGGGTACTTGGTATGGTTGACTTTTGCGCAAACTCCCCGGCAACGGCGCCAGAAATTCTTCTTGCTACCTCTTGAGCACTGCGTTGGATTTCCCCGAACAGGAGAGGATGATGCAGTAAAGTAGCATAAGTATTTCCCTCAGTTT
Organism: Triticum dicoccoides; assembly: GCF_002162155.2. Lineage (NCBI taxonomy): Eukaryota > Viridiplantae > Streptophyta > Magnoliopsida > Poales > Poaceae > Triticum > Triticum dicoccoides. Next base: position 546,078,159 of record NC_041383.1, read on the forward strand.
TTTAGAACCAATGTATCAATCCAGTAGGAGATCACGCACGAGTCCCTCGTACCTGCACAAAACGATAGCTACTCGCAACCAACGCGATTAGGGGTTATCAATCCCTTCACGGTCACTTACGAGGGTGAGATCTGATAGAGATGATAAATAATATTTTTGGTATTTTTGATATAGAGATGCAAAGTGAAAAGTAAAAGGCAAAGTAAAAAAAAACAAGTATTAAAGTAATGGAGATTGATATGATGAGAATAGACCCGGGGGCCATAGGTTTCACTAGTGGATTCTCTCAAGAGCATAAGTATTCTACGGTGGGTGAACAAATTACTGTTGAGCAATTGATAGAATTGAGCATAGTTATGAGTATATCTAGATATGATCATGTGTATAGGCATCACGTCCGAGACAAGTAAACCGAAACGATTCTGCATCTACTACTATTACTCCACTCATCAACCGCTATCCAGCATGCATCTAGAGTATTAAGTTAAAAACAGAGTAACGCCTTAAGAAAGATGACATGATGTAGAGGGATAAATTCATGCAATATGACAAAAAACCATCTTGTTATCCTCGATGGCAACAATACAATACGTGCCTTGTTGCCCCTACTGTCACTGGGAAAGGACACCACAAGATTGAACCCAAAGCTAAACACTTCTCCCATTGCAAGAACTACCAATCTAGTTGGCCAAACCAAATTGATAATTCGAAGAGACTTGCAAAGATAACTCAATCATACATAAAATAATTCAGAGAAGATTCAAATATTATTCATAGATAAGCTGGATCATAAACCTACAATTCATCGGTCTCAACAAACACACCGCAAAAAGAAGATTACATCAAATAGATCTCCACAAGAGAGGGGGAGAACATTGTATTGAGATCCAAAAAGAGAGAAGGAGCCATCTAGCTACTAACTATGGACCCGAAATTCTGAGGTAAACTACTCACACTTCATCGGAGAGGCTATGGTGTTGATGTAGAAGCCCTCCGTGGTGGATGCCCCCTCCCGCGGAGCTCCGGAACAGGCCCCAAGATGGGATCTCGTGGATACAGAAGGTTGCGGCGGTGGAATTAGGTTTTTGGTTCCGTATTTGATCTGTCGGGGGTACGTAGGTATATATAGGAGGAAGGGGTACGTCGGTGGAGCAACAGGGGGCCCACGAGGTAGGGGGCATGCCTAGGGGGGAGGGCGCGCCCCCACCCTCGTGACCGCCTCGGTTGTTCCTTGGAGCAGGGTCCAAGTCTCCTGGATCACGTTCGGTGAGAAAATCACGTTCCCGAAGGTTTCATTCCGTTTGGACTCCGTTTGATATTCTGTTTCTTCGAAACACTGAAATAGGCAAAAAACAACAATTCTGGGCTGGGCCTCTGGTTAATAGGTCAGTCCCAAAAATAATATAAAAGTGGAAAATAAAGCCCAATATAGTCCAAAATAGTAGATAAAGTAGCATGGAGCAATCAAAAATTATAGATACGTTGGAGACGTATCAGGCATCCCCAAGCTTAATTCCTGCTCGTCCTCGAGTAGGTAAATGATAAAAAAGAATTTTTTAGGCCGAGTGATACTTTGGCATAATTGCAATGTAAATCTTCTTAATTTTAGTATAAATATTCAGATCCGAAAGATTCAAGACAAAAGTTCATATTGACATAAAAGTAATAATACTTCAAGCATACTAATCAAAGCAATCACGTCTTCTCAAAATAGCATGGCTAAAGAAAGTTATCCCTACAAAATCATATAGTCTGGCTGTTGCTCTATCTTCATCACACAAAGTATTTAATCATGCACAACCCCGATGACAAGCCAAGCAATTGTTTCATACTTTAGTAATCTCAAACTCTTTCAACTTTCACGCAATACATGAGCGTCAGCCATGGACATAGCACTATATGTGGAATCGAATGGTGGTTGTGGAGAAGACAAAAAGGAGAAGATAGTCTCACATCGACTAGGCGTATCAACGGGCTATGGAGATGCCCATTAATAGATATCAATGTGGGTGAGTAGGGATTGCCATGCAACGAATGCACTAGAGCTATAAATATATGAAATCTCAACAAAAGAAACTAAGTGGGTGTGCATCCAACTTGCTTGCTCACGAAGACCTAGGGCACTTTTGAGGAAGCCCATCATTGGAATATACAAGCCAAGTTCTATAATGAAAATTTTCCACTAGTATATGAAAATGACAACATTTGAGACTCTCTATCATGAAGATCATGGTGCTACTTTGAAGCACAAGTGTGGTAAAAGGATAGTAGCATTGTCCCTTCTCTCTTTTTCTCTCATTTTTTTATTGGGGCCTTTTTTTATGGCCCCCTTTTTTTCGTCCGGAGTCTCATTCCGACTTATGGGGGGAATCATAGTCTCCATCATCCTTTCCTCACTGGGACAATGCTCTAATAATGATGATCATCACACTTTTATTTTTCTTACAACTCAACAATTACAACTCGATACTTAGAACAAAATATGACTCTATATGAATGCCTCCGGCGGTGTACCGGGATATGCAATGAATCAAGAGTGACATGTATAAAAGAATTATGAACGGTGGCTTTTCCACAAATACAATGTCAACTACATGTTCATGCAAAAAGCAATATGACAAAAGTAATGTGTGTCATATGAACGGAACGGTGGAAAGTTGCATGGCAATATATCTCGGAATGGCTATGGAAATGCCATGATAGGTAGGTATGGTGGCTGTTTTGAGGAAGGTATATGGTGGGTGTATGATACCGGCGAAAAGTGCGCGGTATTAGAGAGGCTAGCAATGGTGGAAGGGTGAAAGGGTGCGTATAATCCATGGACTCAACATTAATCAAAATAACTGATGCACTTGTTGCAAAAATTTAGAAGTCATCAAAACCCAAAGCACTACATGCATGCTCCTAGGGGGATAGATTCGTAGGAAAAGACCATCACTCGTCCCCGACCGCCACTCATAAGGAAGACAATCAATAAATAAAATTGTGCTCCAACTTCATCACAAAGCGGTTCACCATACGTGCATGCTACGGGAATCACAAACTTCAACACAAGCATTCTTTAAATTCATAATCACCCCAACTAGCATTACTTTTGATATTATCACCTCCATATCTCAAAACAATTATCAAGCATCAAACTTATCTTGGTATTCAACGTACTCAAAAGAAAGTTTCACATATCTTGAATACCCAGTATATTAACATTTAAGCAAATTACCATGCTATTAACAACTCTCAAAATAATCTAAGTGAAGCATGAGAGATCAATAGTTTCTTTCAAACAAATCCACCACCGTGCTCTAAAAGATCTAAGTGAAGCACTAGAGCAAAAATTATCACGCTCAAAAGGTATAAGTGAAGCACTTATGAGCAAAATTATCAAGCTCAAAAGATATAAGTGAAGCATATAGAGTATTCTAGCAAATTCTAATCAAATAGGCTTCTCCAAAAAGGTGTGTTACAGCAAGTATGACTGTGGTAAACTAACAAGCAAATACGCAAATAATACAAGACGCTCCAAGCAAAACACATAACATGTGGTGAATAAAAATATAGCTCCAAGTAAATTACCGATGGAAGTAGACGAAAGAGGGGATGCCTTCCAGGGCATCCCCAAGCTTTGACTTTTTGGTGTCCTTGGATTATCTTGGGGTTTCCATGGGAATAACCAAGCTTAGGCTCTTGCCACTCCTTGTTCCATAATCCATCAAAAGAATTCACCCAAAACTTGAAAACTTCACAACACAAAACTCAATAGAAATCTCGTGAGCTCCGTTAGTGAAAGAAAACAAAGGACTACTTTAAGGTACTGTAATTAACTCATTCTTTATTTATATTGGTGTTAAACCTACTACATTACAACTTTCTTATGGTTTGTAAACTAATTTGTTAGCCATAGATGCATTGAAATAAGCAAACAACACACGAAAAACAGAATCTGTCAAAAACAGAACAGTCTGTAGAAATCTGTAACTAATGCAAACTTATGGAACTCTAAAAATTCTACCAAAATAGGACGTACTTGACAATTTGTTTATTGATCAGCATCGAAAAGAATCAATGCAAAAGGACATTTCTGTGATTTATTGAATTTTTTCTTGAGAGTGCAAAGTTTCTGTTTTTCAGCAGAATCAAATCAACTATCATCGTATGTTATCCTATAGGTTCTACTTGGCACAAACACTAATTAAAACATAAAACCACATATAACCAGAGGCTAGATGGATTATTTATTCCTAAACAGTATCAAAAACAAAAAATAAAATTGGGTTGCCTCCCAACAAACGCTATCGTTTAACGCCCCTAGCTAGGAATAAAAGCAAGGATAGATCTAACGAGTGTCATATTTGGTTTTCAGTTTTTTAGCGGAGTCATGCTCGAATCCGGGAGGTTATTTACGTTTCTCTTCATACTCGGAGCTGATACCCCGATGCCGCCGTCCATTACAAGATATCGACCTCTCTCATCCACGGCTTCAGACCGGGATCCTTGCATCCCGTCCTCTCGCTTCATCCCCGCCGCCGTCCACCTTGCTAGCGCCGCTCCTATGACCGTGTCGTCCACCGCGCCCCACTGCCATCGTCTACCCTCCTAGATCTGCTTCCACGCTGCCGACAACCATCGCTACTGCAGCACCGTCAAATTCTCAGCAGATGCATACATGGCACCGCACCAGAGGCGGTACTCTTTCATATCTCCTCAACTTATTTATCATAGCAAGAAAATAGATCGCCACTACTTTACTCTGATTTCTTGTCTTGGTTGCGAAGTTGCCTTTGTCCGGTTTGCACCTTCAGATCCGCCATGGCACTCTCAACACTATACTCCCAATGCTTATGGTTTTCCCCTTTTATATTCCACACTAGTTAAATCGTAGTAGACTAAATTTCAAAATTGGGTCAGTCGATTTTTTAGAGCTCGCCAGAGTTCGTCGCTGCGAACAAAGGGGCTCAGGTGGTTGTGGGGCCTCTCCGAACAAAGAGAACTTGATGCGGGTGGGGGTGGGGGCGGGGGTGGCGGAGGAACACATGCGGTGGGGGCCGGTGGTTCGGCCAACGGCCCATGTGATGTTCTATATGGGAAGAATCAGAGACGAGGATGAAGAAGGGTTAGGAGACGTACGATCTTCATCCAACCGCCTGAAATGGTCGAGAGATAGCTTGGAGTTGCATTCTTAATGCGCTCTGGTTCATCATGTGTGGGCACTACGCAACCAACATTTTATTATCCAAAATCTGCTTGCTCTTCTTTACCATGTTCCTCTTCCGTTCTTCTTTAATATGTACTCTCTCCGTTCCTAAATACAAGTCTTTGTATAGATTCCACCATGGACTACATATGGAGCAAAATGAGTGAATCTACACTCTAAAATGTATCTGGATGCATTTGTATGTGATCCATAGTGGAAATCTCTACCAAGAATTATATTTTGGAACGGAGGGAGTATGATAGTAGTATAGTATATTCCTTTGTACTAAAGATGAGCGGGGACGTTTGCAGTGTAGAGGTCTATACGGTTGGTTGTGATGGACACTTTCAGCCTCTTTGATTCGTAGGATTTTGTAAACATAGGAATAGGATTTGTAGTGGTCTGCCCAATTGAATCCTATAAGAATAGCAAGGAAATGCGGGGAGCAGTGTCGCCTTTGAGAGTTACACTGATATTAACAGTACCACACCTTCACTTGAAGAGAGCCGGTATCCGAAGCCTTTCTATACGTACCGGCAATACTAGCACATATATTCCAGCAAGTTCCACTTTGCTGATTTTACTCTGATGCTTAAGGTTTTCCCGTTATATCTACATTATGATCTGTGTAGCTGCTTTGTGTCGCACTAACAGCAGTCCACTCTTGAAGCTAAACACTGCAATGACTTAGAAAATTGGCACCAAGGCATTGAGTGCCATTTTGGATGCAATGAAACTCATATGCTCCCCACTTGTTGACTCTTGTTCAGAATATGATCCTAATGACTCTTGTTCAAAATTGCCACATATAGAGAGACATCATGGAATTGCATTTCTTTGGGCGTTGTGATTCATCATGAGTGGGCAACAAACATTGTATGCAATGAAGCGGAACCTCAAGAATATGCTTCCTTTCTGTTCTTTAACATGTTCCTCTTTGTTTATTCTATATTTAGTACGTACAATATGTTCCTTGTCAGGAAGGGGCGCAGGGACATCTGCAGTCAACAGCTGATAGAGCTGGCCTGTACCGTGATCGATAGGCTTTCAATTACTAGCGGCAATACAACAGTGTATTTGCAAGCCAGTTCCACTTTCCTGATTTATATATCGTGGTTATGGTGTACCCTAGTTATGTACACTATGATCTGCCTAGTTGCTGTGTGCTCTTGTTATCATGGTTTGGCAATAAACTCTCTATACAGTATATTATGAACCCATCATCAGCCAACTATCCTTACTTCTACAGCCTATTTTTTGTGTACTTGTGCCAGATTATATAAATGCACACACCATATTACAGCACACATGAGCTCTCTCATCAGAATGCAGTGATAGCACACAAGTGTTTACAGGGGCGCCCATATATTAGAATATCATCTGCATTACAAAGATAAACTCACAACTATTTATGTTTTCATGGTTCTCAGATATTATACGTAATTATAGTGAATATCAGAATCCGTGCATCAGAAGAATATTGTGGAACACTGCAATGACTTACAAAATTGGCACCAAGGCATTGAGTGCCATTCTGGATGCAATGAAACTCATACGCTCCCGACCTGTAGATTCTTGTTCAGAATATGATCCTAATGACTATTTTAACCTCGAGGAGTCAAAGGTAGATGGCCTGTCATGTTCACCCATCGGGGTGTCGGTTATAATTTGGCAAGGTTTCATCGATTACGCGTATCTTGCACATGTTGTCTTGCATTTCTTCTACTTTGTTGCACCACCATCTGCTTAGTTTACTCATCATATATGTCGAGATGCCATGCCCATCCATTATCAATACATATTCCATCTGTCATCATACCATGTTTTTCCACTCAAATGCTGTTCTTGTGCATCAGACATCAAAAAGGAAGAGGGTGATTGCCGAACCTGAAGGAGCACCAGCAAAGTCCTTGAAAAACGTGGTTGTGTCGGAGAAATCAGACAACACCCCACTTACATTGGCTGTACAACCAGTGACACAAAACGTAGGACCGACTCCAGCAGACTGTACCCATACTTCACTAGCCACACCACTAGCCCCACCACACAGGACCTGCACTCCAGCAAAAGGTATGCCGATTTCAGTTGCCATAGCACCAGCTGAGGGAGTCCTGGATTAGGGGGTATCCGGACAGCTGGACTATATACATCGTCCGGACTATTGAAGCGTGAAGATACAAGACTCAAGACTTCGGCTCGTGTCCAGATGGGACTCTCCTTTGCGTGGAAGACAAGCTTGGCGATCCGGATATTATATTTCCTTCCTTGTAACCGACTCCATGTAAACCCTAGCCCTCTCCGGTGTCTATATAAACTGGAGAGGATGGTCCTTTGAAGGCCGATCACAATTACAATCATACCATCATAGGCTAGCTCTTAGGGTTTAGCCTCTACGATCTCGTGGTAGATCTACTCTTGTACTACTCATATCTTCAATATTAATCAAGCAGGAAGTAGGGTTTTACCTCCATCGAGAGGGCCCGAACCTGGGTAAACATTGTGTCCCTTGCTTCCTGTTACCATCAGCCTAAGACGCAGAGATCGGGACCCCCTACCCGAGATCCACCGGTTTTGACACCGACATTGGTGCTTTCATTGAGAGTTCCTCTGTGTCGTCGCTGCAAGGCTTGATGTCTCGTCTCGTTGTCAAGGACGACATCATCTCTAGAGGAGCGCTGGCTGTAGGCCAGATTCTCCGACTTGGCGGCTTCATTATGGCCGCCCCATTGGCTGTCGCGCCAACGATGGCCTCTCGGGTCATCACGCATAACCTTCGCATCAATTCGGAGCTTGCCGAACAGATGGATCCGATAGACCTCACCTCTCTTAATGAGCTCTTGGATCGCAACGCCGCTTTGGGAGTCGCTACGGACTATGACCGGATTGGGCTTAAACCCGACCAGAGGGACATTAGATCCCCGCCGGTCACCCATGAGATAGTGGTAGTGGAGGAACCACACACGGGCCGCCCCTCAACTTTGAGGACGAATTATGTCCGGATCACCGAACTCAATAAGTCGAACACCTATTCAAAGGGAGACATGACCCGAGTCCCGGACTTAGAATCGGGCATCGGGCCGAAGAGATCAGGTGATACTCTGGACCCCGAACTGTCGGGCTCGGAACCTTCCGTGCCCTCGAGTGTCAGATCGGTTCAAAATCCGGATTCAGCCAATGACACTTGCTCAGACTTAAACCGTCTCTCCCGCATCAGGCAAGAGCCCCTTGAGACGGTACACCGTTACTGGGTCAGATTGCTCCTTGCACTTAACAAGGTCGAGGACTGCCACAAGGAGGACGTAGTCTCACTTTTCTTCAAAAACTGCACGAACAAAGGGCTCCTTAATGCTATAAGTCGCCGTGACATAGTACACTTTGAGGACTTAGCAACCATAGTACAGAAGTACTGTGCGATGGAAAGCGCCTGGAAGACCCGAACAGAATTTTGGGATAGTACGACCCTCACCAGAACCTTTGTCCGAACTAAAAGGCCGAACTCTCGTAAGTCGACCAATTCAATTCCCAAGAAACCAAAACCCGCCCCAGGGCGTGGAACCGTATTGGATGGATGGCTCAATGGTCCATGTAAGCTTCATAGTACGCCGGATGCAACCAACCCATAGCCTTAGGGCATGTTGGATACTCCAGCAGGTAGCTAAAAGTGGCGAGGATCTCCTCGAGAGCCATAAAGCAGAACAACATCCCGCCAAGGAACACAATACGGTACTAACAGTCTTTGAGACTTTTGCCTCAAACAATAGGCGCAAGCTAGCTCATCGAAGCTCTGCTGAAATCTTCCATGTGGTAAAAGTAAATCCGTGGAACGACACTACTATAACTTTCAACGCCAGTGACGAACCCCAATTCCAGACCATCCGGGCACCAGCCGCTCTGGTCCTTAGCCCAATAGTGGACGGCTTTCGGCTCACTAAAGTACTCATGGACAGCGGAAGCGGATTAAACTTGATCTACGAAGAAACACTCAAGAAGATGGAAATTGGTAAAAGCCGCATTGAACAAAGCGGCACAACCTTCAGGGGAATTATCCCCAGTCGAGAGGCACGGTGTGCGGGAAAAATCACACTCGATGTGGTATTCGGCACCCCAGAGAATTACAGGTCTGAAGAAATTACATTCCAAGTGGCTCCTTTCAGCAGCGGATACCACACCCTTCTAGGGCGGGATGCGTTTGCAAGCTTTCAAGCTATACCCCATTACGGGTATATGAAGCTTAAAATGCCCGGACCCAATGGAATCATCACTCTAGCTAGTGATCCGGACGTCACACTCCGCGCCGAAAACAAAACCGCAGCACTAGCTTTGGAAGAACTGTCCAAAGCCCTAGCAGCTGAAGAATTAACAACGCTGTGTGCCACCGTGGACAGGGACGACGTGATACTCGATAAACAACCCAGGTCCACCTCATTTAAACCCGCAGATGAGATAGTCAAATTCCAAGTCCACCCAACGGACCCCACAAAGACAGCTTCCATCGGGACACAGTTGAGCCCCGCTATGGACGCCGCACTGCGAGACTTCTTACGCGAGAATTGGGACATTTTTGCTTGGCACCCATTGGACATGTCGGGCATCCCGTGCGAATTGGCCGAACATAGCCTTAACATACTAAAGGGATACAAACCTGTCAAACAGACCCTAAGGCGATTTCCATAGCCCAAACGGCAAGCCATGGGGGCGGAGCTAGCCAAGCTACTTGAGGCCGGATTCATCAGAGATATCAAACATCCGGATTGGCTGGCGAACTTGGTAATGGTACCAAAGAAGGACAAATCCTGGCGCCTGTGCGTCGACTTCAAAGACCTTAACAAGGCTTGCCCCAAGGATCCCTGTAACGCCCTGGATTCGATGCGCCAGGTGTCGTCAGTTATTCGCCGTCGTTGCCATGTCATTTGCTTGCATGTTGCATTTTATCATGTCATCATGTGCATCTCATTTTGCATACGTGTTCGTTTCTTGCATCCGAGCATTTTCCCCGTTGTCCGTTTTGCAATCCGGCACTCCCATGTCCTCCGGCATCCCCCTTTTGTCTCTTGTTGTAAGCGGGTGTTTAAACGTTTTTGGAATGGCCCGAGGTTTTCCAAGCGGCCTTGGTATAGCACCGGTAGACCGCCTATCAAGTTTCATGCCATTTGGAGGTCGTTTGACGCTGCAACGGTTAACCGGGTAACCGCAAAGCCCCTTTTGTCTTCCAGCCAAACACCCCTCCAAAGTGGCCCAAAACCCATCCAAATCCCCTCCACGCTCTCGGCCGCTCGATCACGATCGTGTGGGCGAAAACCGTGCCTCATTTGGAGTCTCCTAGCTCCCAGAAACTATAAATATGCCCTCTCCCCCGAAATTCGTGGATGAATTCCCCAAACCCTAGATCCACCTCCTCTGCGCCGCCGGACACATCCGGACGTTGCCGGACACGTCCGCCGTTGCCCCCTCAGCGAATCCGGAGCCGCCAAGTGTCGCGCCGCCGCCCCAGCTCCTCCCACGCCGCCGGGCCCGCTCGGCCCATCCGCGGCCCGCCCCGGGGCCCGACCGGGCCGCGCCTCATGCCCGAG